>NC_046162.1:90165141-90340141 GCF_011064425.1 Rattus rattus
TCCCAGAGGAAATCAGAGTGCTTCATAAATCTGTACTAGAAGAAAGGCAGGGTTAATGTCAGCAGCTACAAACAGCAGCTGTAAGTATGACGGGTGACACTCTGGTAAGGATGTAACCTACAGTGAGCCAATTGAGTCGGTTAGGAATTGAAGAGCTTTCTGACTCCTTTCTGGTTGAGTGGAGTCTCACTGGTTAGCGCAGGCACCCGGGTAACCCACTTCACCTACGCCCTGACTAGAATGCAGGGGCCTTCAATGACTGCCAGTGGTCAGACAAACCAAGCCATCACACCACCCATGACAAGGTACTGACTGGCGCAGAACCCACTGAGAAGAGCACCATCGGATGAATTAATGCCATCACTTCCTGTGACATCTGGTCATTTTCGGAGGCTTCTCAGTCAAAGGACTTGGCTTAGCTTGTGAGAGCTGATGAGATCACAGCGCACAGTGGCGTGGCTGTGGCCATTAGCAGCATCCCAAAAGTGCCTAACTCCCAATATGAAGAAAAACAAGAATCAATTTTGAGAATTAATGCTCAAGATATTTCTTTTTAAAACCTGGTTTGTGGTGAGGAATTGTATCTCTGCTACCAAGACACTGCCAGCTGTCATACTAGAACCCATTTGCGATATTATAAACTCGATCTGACTCTTCTATATGAACATGGCTCCACCCACCAAAGAGGAGAGGTGCAAAGACTGCTGAGCAACAGGGAGACGCTTCATGAGAAGTGGTTTGTAACTGATTACGTAGGGAGTGTCCGTATATGTACATTTATCATATATACACACACACGCTCACACGCGGGTTAGCACGGTGCATTAGAGGCCCAGCTCTAGGCCCACCTGCAGCTACCTAAGCAGCTGGTGCGGCACGGACACAGCAGGGACAGCACGGTGAGTTACAGCTAGGCAGGGCATCTGACCAAGCAGTGCGTTTCTAGATATTTCTAAATATTAACAGCAAGGAAGGAGATTGGGCCACCCTATAAGAAAATGTAAACAAACCCCACAGAATCATAAAGAAAAAGTAACTTACAAAGCAGTTTTTAGAAAGACCCAGATTTTTCTCAAATTCTCTATTCTATCAGTGCTGCCCATGTCTCGGGAGAGGCTGCCTCTGTAATGATCCTCTCTGTAGATAACATACATGAGAGTTTTAAAGCAAAGGTAAAATAAGGGTTTTTAAATCTTATATTAATAGGAATGACTTGTCTTTCAATAAAGATAGAAAAGCAAAGGTTTGCTGTTTTTTTCTCAAATATTTAAAAGAACACCAGTATACTATGATTTCAAAAATCTGTACAAATTAACACTTTTGGAAAGCATTAGTTTTTGTTTATAATAATACCTAATGATTATTATTGTATTTGAGTATTGCATCAATTATACTCTATTCTAGTTTTCATGAGAAAAATGACTTAAAGACTGACAAGAGAAATAAAGACTACATTCTCAACTCCTAAGAAACGCACTGCCTGAAAGCTGTTCATGTTACAAAATAGAACTGATACAAACAGTACTTGAGCTGGATGGCATTGAGATCATGCGGTTTTAAGGCAGTTAGTAAACTATGAAGATAACCAGTCATAGGCTTGTATATATGCATGTATAGATATAATAAATGTACATGAAATATATGGCTATACAATGCAAATATTTACATAGTGGACATTGCACTTGTAACTTTTCACAGCACTTTAAAAAAGACAAATCCTGAATTCAGACATAAAATTTAAACTCGATGTAAATTCACAAAAGACTAGAATTCGGCACACACCAAAGGCACAGAGAATTTAAAAATGAACTTGTATTCATGTAGAAATGCCTGTGCTGGCTGGCGCTGTGCCTTATCATACTGTTGTTAGGACAGCTACAGCTTGCTCGAAACACACAAATATTCTGGAAACGCCACTTCTGTCATTTATGACACTCACACCGAATTTGCAGTTGCTCAAATTTAGCCCTTCTCATTACCAGGTTTCTTTCTGTTGCTGAACACTTTGATGTGACAAAGACCCGCCATGGCAAATGGCATGCAATGCTACTGTGAACCATGCAACAGGAAAACGAAGACAGAGCAGTACTTACGGGTACATGGCCATCGTTGTCAACTTAACAAAGATATCCTTACTGGGCGCATCAGCAGTGTTGCAAGTGAAGGCTTGAGGCGGAGGCATTTTGTGTTTCCTGCAGAAATCAGTAGGTGAGACACTGTGTTCTTGTTTGACTTCATGCAGGTCTGACTTTGCAGCTACAATTAAGCAGGGAATTCTGCTGTCCATAAAATGTTGCTATGGAATAAAAAATTGAAATCAAATATTGATGTCAAATTCAAAAATTTCTATATAACAATGTAAATGAAAACACTTCCTCAGATAGGAAAAGCAAGGACAACTCCAAAGGAGAAAATGAAGAGAGAAGCAGTTTGGTAGCGCCAGATCAGTCTCCTTTCCCTATGCATGACCAGGACTGCTTCTCTCCTGTCGGTAACAAAACCCCAATTCTGCATGGACACTGCACACAGCTACAATAATGCTGGAACAACATTTAACCTGAAGGCTGCCCATGTCTGTCTTCAGAATCTAAACTGCTGCTTGCAGTGGTTGCTTACTGTTCCCTAGACATTCATCTTTCCTAGGAAACTGTTCTTCAACTGTTACATGCCTGAATTTTCCAAGTTTTTGATATTAAAAACAATGCTACAATAAGTATTTTTGTACACAGAGCGTTTTCCTCCCATTGACTCTTGCTGATAATCTCAGAGTGAGTGAATGACACACCTTGCAAGCCCCTAGTCTACTCCCTTGCTCTGACTGTCATTATTTGGGTAACTAGCACTATATATGCTATTTACATTTCTAACAGCCAAGAAGACCTCCCATTAACGCAAAAGTTCTCAATCAGGAATACACATCAAAAATACATGTGGGTTGGGGATTTAGCTCAGTGGTAGAGCGCTTGCCTAGCAAGCGCAAGGCCCTGGGTTTGGTCCCCAGCTCCGAAAAAAAGAAAAAGAAAAAAAAATACATGTAATAAAAACATGTTACTGCTTATGACTGGGACTCAGTGTGGAATGAAATTAGGATTTTCAGAGATAGGGTACATGGCTGCATATATATACGTGTGTGTGTATGTGTGTGTGTGTGTACATATATATATATAGTTTTGTTTTAGATGCATATATATTTTAAGACAACTCTGCAGTCTATTTTCTTGTAATTTCTGACTAGGAAATACCACATTGGAGATTTTTAAACTGCATATAAAGTTATAATTAGTCATGGGCATAAGAACAAACCTTAAAAATCCTGGCGCAGTATTCGAATGACTTGGGATTGGTGACATCATATACCAGGCAAACAACATCACAAACGATCTCAGCTTCAGTAAGAAACTCCGACTCTGAGATATCGTGTAGCTTTTAAAAATAGAGATAATGGGAAACTAAGAATGGTAATATTGATATAAAAGTAACTTGACAAACTTCAAATAAAGCATTATGAAAGTGTGCACAGTCCAAAACACAAAAAATGATTTACAAAGAACATAAAATATTGATAGTCAGCAATGTCTGCTGAATACAAATATTTAACACTACACAAGACAAACAATAGTTAATAATGAACTCAGAAAACCCTTATTAGAAAGAGTAAAATATAATGTCATAAAATGTCTAACATTTGTTCAATGTGATTATCTGAGAAAAACAAAGTATGGATTTTTTTTTGTTTTGTTTCGTTTCCGTTTTTTTGAGACAGGGTTTCTCTGTGTAGCTCTGGCTGTCCTGGAACTCGTCCATATTCCAGGCTGGCCTCAAACTCACAGAGACCCACCTGCCTCTGCCTCTGCCTCTGCCTCCAGTGCTGGGATTAAAGCGTGAGCACCACTGCCCATTGCATGGATGTTTATTAATACTTAGTTGTTAGACGCGCTCCATAATTGGGATAGAAAGGTTGTCTTATGAGAAAGCAGCTTCCTAAAGAGACAGAGCTAATCTATTGTGAACCAAATCTAAAATGGAAATCACAGCAACCAAGAAAAGCACAGGGGGTCGGGATTTAGCTCAGTGGTAGAGCGCTTGCCTAGGAAGCACAAGGCCCTGGTTCGGTCCCCCAGCTCCATGCGGAAAAAAAAAAAAAAAAAAAAAGAACCAAGAAAAGCACAGAACTGTTCTACTATATTTCACCAACATTTTCCCTTCCTTTCATATACATTTATATTTCTACACTCCTCCCTGATGAACACATAAACTTGATTCAGATTACAGATAAACTACCAAGCACCAGCACTGGTTTCATACTAATTTTTGGCCAATAACATTAGAACTTAAAACTAATATTTTAGGGGTTGGGGATTTAGCTCAGTGGTAGAGCGCTTGCCTAGGAAGCGCAAGGCCCTGGGTTCGGTCCCCAGCTCCGAAAAAAAAAAAAAAAACTAATATTTTGAAGCAATTAGTTTTTTATTTATTAGCATGAAAGGTATGTATGTATTTCATGTATGTGAAGGTCAGAGAATAACTCAGTGAAGCTGGTTTTCTCCTTTCAACTTTATGTAGGTTCACAGATCAAATCAAACCTTTAGGTTTTGTGGCAAGTACTGATGCCATTTCACTAACAAGGACTTAAAACAAACACACTCAGGAGGCAGAGGCAGGATCTCTCTGAGCTTGAGGCCAAGCCAGGCAAGGTTAGAAAGTGAGTCCTCATATCAAAAAACCAAGAAAGAAGTAACAGAAAGGTGTGTGTGTGGGGGGACTGTGAATATTCGTGCATGTGCAGTAAACTACCTGATGTGGGTTGCTGGGACTCTGACTTGAATCCTCTGCGAGAACAGTACATGTGCACTGCTGAGGTATCTCTCTAGCCCTCCAGCAGTACATTTCGTTTTTACTATTTTACCAATTTGTTTATATATCTATTTATTCATGTATCAGTGCTCTGCTGCATGTATACCTGCACACCAGAAGAAAGCATCAGATCCCTTTATAGAAGGTTGTGAGCCACCACGTGGATGCTAAGAACTGAACTTAGGATTTAGGGAAGAATAACCACTGCTCTTAACCACTGAGCCATCTCTCAGCCCTGTCTGGGTTTCTTACTATAGGGTAGCTAATATACAATTAAGTGCATAAATAGACTAATCACACAGAATCAGGAATTGACATTCCAAAGAGTAAACCAAATGAAAAGTAACACATGTTCAGCATACAGCCATTACATGAAAGCTAGTTTGTTTCAGACTAATTTAAGAATGTACCCAATACTTTAAGTCTTTGCATCACAGAAGATCTTACCAACAAGTATTTCTCTTGTCCGTATACATAGACAGTGTTAATTGCATAATAGGATTTATGATCATCACGAATTTTCTTCTGCCTCTAAAAACAAAACCAAAAATCTCAATGTTTATAATAAAATATTAAAGTAACTTCTTTCCATTAGCACAAACCTTTGTTCATGTGTTGATGTATTATACACAAAAAGACTCTCTAGCAATATGGTCTCTCTCACATGAAAACTATCTGTAAATAGTATTAGTCTTCTTAGTCAAGGGAATAGTCAGAACTAAGTCTCAGCACTCATCTGATAAATGAACTTCATGCCACAGCCAGACTATACAATCTAAACTGTAACAATAGCTATACTCGGAACTTGGCGTTTGAGGCTAGCCTTGGATACACAGCCAGTTCCAGGCCAGCCTGAGCTACTTAGTGAGATTCTGTTTTAACAAAGTACCAACAATCCTGCTAAGTATCTATCTTTTTTCCACTGGTGTTATCTTTTAGAAAATCAGTGTTTAGATAGGGATTAAATGACTGCATACCATGACTTCTAATAATTACTTAAAAAGATAATGCCTATGAAAACTTTTGTAAACATTACTACAAATGTTTGTTAGAAGAAATCCCTTTCTGATAATCCTCACCATTAGGTTTCTTCCAAGGAGAGACTGAAGAACTCCGGTTTTTCCACAGCCTTTCACTCCAATCACATTACATCTGAATACATTTCTCTGAGTCTGTTTTTTCTGCAGGTCAATCTTTTTATCTCTTGTTACTAAAGAGAAAAACAAACAACAGGAACACATACCACTAAGGTTCGTTCACTATGCATCCATTCCACCATCTATAAAATTGGGTATTGCTTCATCTCACTTTTAGGAAGTGTCTGATTTACAAGCTGGGCCGTGGTGGTGCTGACCACTAATCCCAGCACATGGGAAGCAGACACAGGTGGATCTCCGGGCTAGTTCCAGTGCAGTCGAGCTACACAGAGAAACTCTGTCTCAAAAACAAAGACAACACCAAAAACCAACCAACAAAGAAAACAAAACAAAGCTGTCCAATCAGCACAACAAGGCACACATCTGTCTTGCTTTTGGGAAGTGGGGCCTCTCGTGAGGGTTTGAGGCAGGATTTCCTGTCACCTAGACTGGCCTCCACTCTCCACTAGCTGGCGATGACCTTGCTCTCGCTTTCATCGTTAAAGCTCTAGTGAGCAGAAAGAAGCAAAAGCTCTATCCCAGATGACCAATTGCCAAGTCATAAGCAAAACGAATGCAGACACAGAATGAGATGAGCTTATCTTTGTTCTTTGTAACCTTTGAAGGGATTTCTTTCTCTGGCACTCTGGAAAACTTTGTTCACATTTCTGAATCCTTTTTAAACATTATATTCGCGTGTATTAACTATTATAGTAACAGGTCTCCTTTTCCCACGTGTATACAGTGCACTGTAATGGCAGTCACCCTCTCCACATTACCCTCTTGTTTCCTTCCCACTCCCACTGATACCCTTCTCCTTTCTAACGAGTCTTTCATACTTGTTTATTTATTTTTATTTCATGTGCATTGATGCTTTGCCTAAATGTATGCCTGTGTGAGGGTGTCGGATCCCCTGAACCTGAAGTTATATACAGCTGTGAGCTGTCATGTGGGTGCTGGGAATTGAACCCAGGTCCTCAGAAGAGTAGATAGTTCTCTTAATCTCTGAGCCATCTCTCCAGCCCCACTTTTGTGCCTTCTTATTGGTCCATTAGAGTTGCACACAAGAGCATGAGGGGTTACTGACAGCAATAGGTGCCTCACCGCTCACCGGTGGCTGTCCCACTGAAGAAAACGTCTTTTCCCCCAGCAACCATTAACTAACTATCCATCCTCGATTGAGGTGAGGCCCTGTGAGCCCTGAGGTAGATGTACCAACCATGTACAGGTCCTGTATAAGTAATCATAGCTATCATGCTGGGTTTGGTTTTTTTTTTTTTTCTTTTTAATTAAAAAAAAGTAACTGTGGGCTGGAGAGATGGCTCAGAGGTTAAGAGCACTGTCTGCTTTTCCAGATTTCCTGAGTTCGATTTTCAGCAACCACGTGGTAGTTCATAACCACCTATAATGAGATCTGGTGCCCTCTTCTGGCCTGCAGACCAGAACACTATATGTAATAAATAAATCTTTACTCCTTCTTTTTTTTTTTTTTTTCTTTTTTTTTTTTTCGGAGCTGGGGACCGAACCCAGGGCCTTACGGATGCTAGGCAAGCGCTCTACCACTGAGCCAAATCCCCAACCCCTATAAATAAATCTTTAAAAAGAGTATTTGTGTATGAGTGTTTTGCCTGCATGTATATGCCTGCATGTATATGCCATGGAAGTCAGAAGGGTCTGCTGATCTCCAGGAACAATTACAGATGGCTGTGGGCCACTATGTAGATGCTGAGAACCTAACACGGGCACTCTGAAAGAACAGCCAGAGCTCTTACCTGCTGAGCCATCTGCCATGCCCCATTTCTGTTTTGAGAGAGGGGTCTTACCTAACATGACTGGCCTCCAACTGATTTTTGCTGAGAATGACTTTGAACTGTTGCTGGCCTTACAGGCATGCCATGCAGCACCATTCCCAGTTCCCAGAGCACTAGGGACAAGACCCAATGCCACATGCACACTACAAACACACTCTACCAATTGAGCTACACTCCCTTCCCCCAAAACTGGAGGTAAAAAGTGTTCTTAGGCATGAGCTGAATGGCATCCATTTGCTTACCTGTGATGGCTGAAGCTTGAGACTCTTGTTCCGTCAGTATGGAATAGCCTAGATAGCCCAGATACTCCAGACAACGCTGTACATCTAAGTAGGTTGTGAGCCTAAAACCAGGAAGTTACAAGGCTTATGTCCCAAATGAATTTTCACAGAAAAAAATTCTAATAACTAAAAAACCAAAACAAAACAAGCAAGCAAAACCTACCTACTGGATCAGCTAGTACTTGGCAGGCTGCTTTACTTTCTATGTGTTCAACCATGATTCTGTATGTGTCTGCATGCGCATAAGTGTAAAAGTAGTGTGCACATGTGTGTCAGAAGACAGTCTTTGGTATCCTTCCTCAGGAGCTGTGTACCTTATATTTGAGACCTCTCACTAGCCTGGAATGCTCCAAGAAAGCCAAGCTGAGGGCCAGTGAGGCTCAGGGATCCACATGCCTGTCTCTACCCTCCCTGAGGGGATGAGATGTGCACACCTTACCCAGACTTCATTACATGAGCTCGTAAAATAAAAACTCAGGTCCTTCTAAGCACTCTACTAACTGAGCTCGATCTCCCCAGTCTTTCCAACCACACCCTTTCCTATACTGCCATGACTACAGCAGGGCTGGTAGGTAAATAAAGGATAATTCCTCTGGTCATCCGCCACAGAAACCAAGCCTGTGCAAATAAACTTCTGTACAGGTGAATGCTGGCACAATCTACAATAGGGAGGGAGGGAGGGAGGGATGGATGGATGGATAGACGGACAGACAGACAGACGGACGGACACACACACACACACACACACACACACACACACACACACACTTTCCAGGCTATCATAATGTCCAGCACACAAGGCAAAAAGTAAGCAGATAAGAGATGATTTGACAGAAAAGAAAAAGCACCCCCTGAAAATACCCGAAATTGCTTAGGGGTGGAAGAGTTTGGGATGGAGCTCAACTGATTCAATCTTTAGTTTGATCCCTAGCAGCACAAGAAAACAAAACAGAAAAAACCAAGAATGGCATGAAACGCAGGTCTTCATGAGGGTTAGGAGTTCAAGGCCACTGTCAGCTACACAGTTCCAGGCTGGCTTAGGGTATGTGAGACCTGGATGTAGAAAATGGAAATAGGGCTGGAGAGAAGGCTTAGCTGCCAAAGGCTAGGCTCACAACCAAAAAAAAAAGGACAAGAAAAGGGAGACAGGGGAGGGAGGAAGGGGGTGGGTAGAAAGGGAGGGCTGGCAGAGAAGAAGAAGAGAACAAGAGAAAATGTTGAAAAAGTCTCAGGGATCTTTCCTTAGGGTGGAGCCTAGTTTTCCTTAACACATGTACATCTCTCTGGAAAAATCAAATTTTTTTCAGCATCATGTAAAAACAGAATTTCTTCAGTGGTTTTGCCACAATGCCGAACATGTTCTAAGTAGGTTTTAGACCCATCTTTATTACGTTTTATAGAAAATTAACTAAAAATCATTTAAAACAATGAATGCAAACTCTAGTGCCCAGTAGAGCATGCTTCTTCCCGTTGGTGAAGGCCTGTGAAATAGTAACCACAGCTACACTTTTCTCAACCAAACAAAAAGTGACACAATTTAGTTTCATTTTGATGTAATGTTACTATTTCCTACAACATCACTGAGAAGAAAACAGTCCTTCTTGACGAACTTGGGAAATTTTCCAGTTATCTGAGACATGCTGCTTAGAGGAAGTTACAATGGAAAGAAGTCCCACGTTTGACAGGCATACACAATGCCACATGCGACAGACACACCATCACCTAAGAGTACGTGACTCCAGAACAGAGAGGCAGGCGGGCGCTATACTCACGTCCACTGGGAAAGGAATCCCTGGTAAGTTATCCAGCCGCTCTCATTAGTACAAACTGTGTTATTTACATCTGGTCCCCAAGGTATGTAAGGGAAAACTTGAAATAAATCTTTGAGTTCATCAGGCGACAAAGCACAGTCTCTGTCCTGAAGACACACAAAGAGGTAACACAACTCAGAAACCAAGGGAAGTCCCCAAACAAGTCACCTCTCATCCAGTAAAATCATGCTTCGAGAAGCACATTCCAAAATAAGGACTCCTGCTGGCTGTGGTGACTGCCTTTAATCAGAGGCAGAGGCCAGCCTACAGAGCTAATTCCAGAACATCCAGGATTACACAGAGAACCCCTGTCTCAAAATAAATGAATTAATAAATTATATAAAATGAGAAATTTTTCTCTGTTTTGTCTGATTGTTTTTTGAAGCAGTGCTGAGATTAAAAGTGTATGTCACAACCACTGGTCCTAAAATAACTTTTATAAGAACTTTTATGTTTCATTAAGACATCTCCTCACATTATAAAGCAGTCTATAGGAAAACTAGACCTTTTCATCTGATTAAAAGCTTAAAGTCTGGGAGGCATATCATAAACACTGGGTAACTCAAAGGATAAAAGAAAATCATTCATAGAAAGATCTTTACTTCGTAATATTTTACAAAGTAACATAAAAACTATGTACTTTGGAAAACTTCAGAAGGCTTACCAGATCATGTTTGTCAAAGGTGCTTTGAAGAAACAAATATGCATGATGATTTAATTCAGTAGTGCAATCAGGAGGTATTTTTAGCCTGTTGATGAAAAAAATTTAAGAATAAATCATTAATCAAATATTAAAATTTTACTCAAGAAATGAATTAAAAAACTGAAGCAAATATTCCTGTGGAATGACAGCATCAATAGAAATACTTTCTCTGGAGTCACAGAGACATTCTCAGGGAAATGTCTCTGGGATAGTTATGGCATTCCTCAGAAGAATTATTAGGAATGTTCACTCCAAAGACACATAGACATATTTTTTTCTAAATGTTATTAGGGCAGGTTGAAACAAAAACTATGCAAATAATTCTGATTATGGGATGGAATATGGCTCAGCTGGTAGATGCTGGTCTATGTACCCAGCCCTCAGCTTGATTCTAAGAACACAAACTGGATTCTAAGCTCACGAATGTCTGTAACTCCATTCCTGGGGACCTGACATCCTGACACAGACATACATGCAAGCAAAACACCAATACCCATAAATAGTATGATAAGAAAGCCAGGCTGTGGCCGAGGAACTCCACATTAGACTTTGCACTTCCATTATTGAATTCCTAGCCTATTACATAGAACACACAGAAAGAACAACAACGAGGTCAGTATTAGGGGATGAGGAAGGCCTGAGTTCGGGGAATGGACAGAAAGCGAATTGTTTTTCAGAGTTTAGCTCTGTTGTGGATTTTTCATTTTTTGGTGGTAGATAAGGGCATAAAAATATACAAAATGGTGTAAGTCACAACTAGGGGCTTATATTAATGGTAGCATTGGGTTGAAAATACTGAGATATTCTTTGACAAATGTCAAATGCAGTGAGCTAGGTGCTAGAGACAAAACAAAACTTATGCTTCCTACCTTAGAATTTTTTTTAAGTATTTTTATTTATTTACTGCTTTAGAGTTTTTTTTTTGTTTGTTTGTTCATTTGTTTTTGCAACAGGATATTATTAAGACATGACTGGCCTGGAGCTATACAAACCATACTGATCCTGGATTCTGAATCCTGACTCAGCCTCCCAAGTGCTGGGATGACAGGAGTATACACCATCAAGCCTGACTAATTTTTATTTTTAGATATTCAAGCTAGTTCATGTCAACTTGACACAATAAACTCCTATAGAGGAGAGAGCTTCAATTGGAAAAATGCCTCTAGAAGATTGGGTAACTCTAGTTTTACCTTACAACGATGGTCTATAGAACATTAGAAACTCTTTCTTACAGCACATTATGTTGGTATACACTAGTAACCTCTGTCTACTCAGTCTCTTATACTTGTTTCCCCGTGATCAAATATTTAAGCAACTCCCTCTGAGTAAGGACATTTGTTTGCCTCCCACGTCTGCCTGTTTCACTAAGCACAGTGTCTTCAAGTTCCATTCACCTTGCGACAAATAACAAGATGCCATTCATCTTTTGGGGACTAGAGATGACTCAACAGTTAAGAACGCTGGCTGTTCTTATGTGACCTGGGTCCAGTTCCCAGCACCTGCATGGCTGAACACACCTATTACTCCAGTTTCAAGGGTCAAATACTCTCCTTTATCCTCCATGGGAACCAGCACTCTTGTGATGCACATGCATACATGCAAACATTTACGCACATAAAAAAACTTTAAAAAATTCTATCCTTTTTCATGTCTGAATAAATAAATATTCCATTAAGGAATTTCTATTTATACATCACTTTAATTTTTATTTATTTATTATTAAGTGTGTGTACGTTGGGAGTGAGGGCACATGTAGTAGAGGTCAGAAGACAGGTCAGTTCTACCCTTTCAATTTTATGTGGATTCTGAGATTTGAACTCAGGTAACCAGAACCTTCATTTGCGGAGCTACCTAGCTCAGTGTACTGTGGCTCTTCTGAGCAGCGCTCCAGGAACAATGAGTGCAGGTGTGTCTCCTGTGATTCCATGTCTGTGGCTTATGGCATCAGCAGTAGGAATGCCGGGTCCTACGTGTTTCTGAGACCCTCCACACTGTTTCCACAAGGGATGAGCTCCTCGGTGTTACTTCACACTGCGTCAGAAGTCTCACTCCTCTGCACCCTTCACTGTTTGCTTGCTTGTTTCTGGATTTGTTATACTTAATGGTTCCCTAATTCTAAGGAAACATATTCAAGTGGGAAGTCAATCACAAAGGGCATTTTCAGGACAAGATGAGTGTGTGTGTGTGTGTGTGTGTGTGTGTGTGTGTGTGTGTGTGTGTGTGTGTGTGTGTGTAGTGGGGGGATGCATGTGAATGTAGGTACCTGTAGAGGAACTGGAGTTTTTTTTTTTTGGTTCTTCTTTTCGGAGCTGGGGACCGAACCCAGGGCCTTGCGCTTCCTAGGCAAGCGCTCTACCACTGAGCTAAATCCCCAACCCCGGAACTGGAGTTTTTAACCCCTGAGCCACCTCTCCAGTCTTCAGAAGCAACTTCTTGAAAGAGTAGTAAGTAGGGGCTAAAGATGCTCTCTAGATAAGAGCACTGACTGCTCTTACAAAGGCTCCTGGTTTGAGTCCCAACATCCACATGGTGGCTCACAACCATCTGCTGTAATTACACTTCCAGAGGATCCAATACCCCTTCTAACACCTCTATGGGCACCAGACATAAACACGGTAGTGCACAGAAATGCAGGCAGGCAAAAAATCCATACAAATAAAAAAAATTAAAGTAGTAATTGGAACTGAAGAGATAACTCAGTGGGTTCAACACCCCCCTCCCTCAGCAACTATATAAGAAGTGGGATGTAATAACAGAAGAAACTGTAACCCTGGGCTTGGGCTTGGGCTTGGAGAGATGGCTCAGAGGTTAAGAGCATTGACTGCTCTTCCAGAGGTCCTGAGTTCAAATCCCATCAACCACATGGTGGCTCACAACCATCTGTAATGGGATCTGATGCCCTCTTCTGATGTGTCTGAAGACAGCACAGAGTACTCATATATATAAAATAATTTTTAAAAAGGAATTTTCTGGCCTGGCAGGGGTGGCACATACCTTTAATCCCAGCACTTGGTTAGACAGAGGCAGGCGAGTCCTAGGCCAGCCTGATCTACAGAGTGAGTTCCAAGTCAGCCAGAGCTATGCTAAATAAAGGGAACCAGAAAGTTCTCTATTCTAAAATGTTCAGAGTTCCAAAGTTGAAAAACTACCTATAATTCTAAATTAGTCACAAGACACTTAAAAGTATGCATGTAGTAAAATTTAATATCAGGTGAAATAAATAGAAAGTTGAGGCACATACAGGGGGAATAAGTACTCGGGCGTCAGATCCAGATCATCATCATAACCAAATCGTCGAAGCACAGTCCAAGTGGTCTCATGCCTCCCCCTCTGGATAAAAAGTGTATGTAAAAAGAGAAAACCTGAAATAAAGTAAATCAGTAAATACAGTTGATGTGAACACTGCAACTGGGCCAGGGAGACAAGCAATGACGGGAGCTAGGGTTGTGAGAACAAAACAGTCTCCAGTTGTCTAAAAAGGACTCACTTCAGACTCATTTTCTATTAACACCCAACTCAGCAAGAACAAGCAATGAACAAAGGGACAAAGTTACACCCCAAGGAACACACTGACAGCCAGAGCTACAAGATGAAAAGTGAGAATCATGTTCACGTCTCCGGCTTACTTCTATAATAAAAAAGTCTAGGCTCTCAGTTCATGTTTTTATGACACCATGACCCAGTGATATACTCAACAAGGAACACTAAAACTGGCAAACCTGACTAACATATGCCATCCCTCAAAGTAATCTTTGCCAAGATTGCTTATGAGTACTAAGATGTTGGCTACATGTGTCTCGTTCCCTCATACAGACTGTACCCGATCTGGCCGACCTCCCTTCCTCTACTTCACACTTAAAGATAGTAATCTTTTACCAATGCTAACATTTCCTTAATGTATAAATAATTCTATTTGATAATATTAAGGCTGAAGGGGTGGGGGGTGGGCTAGAAATACACCTGAGTGCAGGGTGCTTGCTCTGCATGAGTAAGGACCTGGGTTCCAAGCAGCTGGGGAAGGAAGTGATGAAAACACCAGCCCTACCTCTGAGTGTCAGCCCACTGTCAGCCACACCGTCACTTAAGTGCTTTCTAACCACATTCTTGACATCTTCCAGAGCTTGGGGAGCTAAAGGAGTGTTGAAACAAATTCTCTAGCAAAAACATAAAGTAAAATACATTTAAAAACAAACCAGAATATAAGTCCACAAAGAATATAAAACTGTAATAATCTACAAAATCAAAGACATAAGAAACAAATCAAAGCAGAAGAAACAAGTCCGTGCTGCCTCTATTCCTATTATTTAAGGGAAATGTGTTATACTCAAAGGAAGGCGCCGGCGGCACTCCCAGTTCTGCTTAGAAACACAGAGATCTTTGTGTGGTCACATAATACAAACCCCAGAAAGCAAAGTGATTTAGAGTTCACCATTCTTCATACACCCACTGAATACCATGGCATCAAATTATCAAACTCTCCGTTCCTAGGAACAAGAGCCTTTCACATCTTGAGATTCACTAGTTGGATGTGATAGCTTTACAGATAAGGGAGCAGGTTCTTGGTGGCTATTGTTGATTAAGCTGATAATTCTTTATCTGAAGCAAAACCAGCTACCTGAAAGAAGTTGAGCTCAGCATCATTCAGAGTGCCATCATTATCTTGGTCAGATATTTTAAATATACGAGTGAGGGCTTTTATACAAGCTGGTTTCATCTATAAGACAAGGAGAAATCAAACAAAGTATTTTTTTAAAATACAATTTTCACAAACACTGTGAAGAAAACTTCTGGTAGCTTTTACTTTACACCAAAACCTGGTAAGACGGAAAAACGAACTAAAGCAAAGCCACTTATTTACACTTCGTTTAGTACAGAGGACTGAACCTGCAAGCTGTTAGTCAGAACACCATGACTACGCCACCAACTCAGCCCTCTAACCTCTGTTTGCATCTTGTGTGCGCCATGCCATGGTGCTTACATGTGGAAGTCAGAGACAACTCTGGCTGTCAGGCCTCATCTTTAGGCTTATTTAAGACAGGGTCTAGAGCCTGCTTATGGGGATTCTGCTGTCTTTGCTTTCCATCTTGACAGAGGATAGGATTATAGACACAGGCCTTTGCACGCAGCCTCACGTGAGGTCTGAGGGTATGAACTCAGACCCTCACTCGGGTGTGGCAGACACTTTACCCCCGGCAACCTTCTCTTACTTTACATTTTGAGCCAGAGTCTGTCTTACTAAGCCCAAGCTTAGTATCCCAAGTAACTGGGACTGGACACCTGCCCTAGCAGGGCCAGCAAGGTCCATGACTTCTATTATAATCTCATTCTCTTGCATTCTCTCTTTCTCCTTCTCTCCCACCTTCCTGCCATTCCTGCCCCTGCATGGCCAGCAAAGCCAAAACTTTTTATATATTTGCCTGACCCCCTTTCCCGAGAAATATAGTTCAGCCTGGTCTCAAACTTTGAATTATCTTGCCTCAGCCTCCTGAGTACTGGGATTACAGGCACATACCTGAATCAGTCCATCAGTCCTGGCTCTGTGTCTGCTGTGTGTGTGTGTGTGTGTGTGTGTGTGTGTGTGTGTGTGTGTGCGCGCGCGCGCGCACGCGTGCATATACATACATGTGCTGGGCATCAAATCCAGGGGTTTCCTACTAAGCAAGCACTGAGTTATAATCTTAGCTCAAAAAATTCAATTCTTTGATTTATTCCATGCATATATTAAAGTTCGGTATAAATGAAATTATTCACAAATAAGTTACAAAAAAAATCACTTGTGACTTTTACTAACTTGCTATTATAAGATTATTTACATTTTGAAAGTGACTCTTGTTTTTTGAGATTGGTAAAATATATAAGTAATGGTGACAGAAATGTATTTTGGCAACCTTCTTAATTATCTTAGGATATATAAAGGACAAAATATCTGACTACCTAAGAATAAGGGTCATGTGGCTACTGAGACAGCTCAGTCAGTACTTTCGGCAGAAGCATGAGGACCTGAGTTTAGATCCATGGAAGCTACATATAACATCCAGGTACAAAGACCCATGCCTGTAAACACAGTGCTAGAGACAGGGGGATCCCTAGGCATGCTGGCCAATCAGTCTTAAAGAAACAGCAAGCTGTTTACTGAGAGAGCCTGTCTCAAAAAGTATGATGGAAGAGCAACTGAGGAAGACACACTGACATTAATCTCTGGTCACACTATCTTGCGGCGTGTTACCTGCCTTGTGTGCACACACACACACACACACACACACACACACACACACACACAGTGACAGAGAGAGAAACAGAGACAGAGACAGAGACAGACAATAGACACAGAGCCAGGGCTGATGGTGTGTGCCTGTAATCCCAGTACTCAGGAGGCTGAGGCAAGATAATTCAAAGTTTGAGACCAGGCTGAACTAGGAAACTACACAAAGATCCACAGGCTTCTACAAGGTAATCATTGCCAGTAATACTTTAAAGAAGAAGGAAGGGAGAGAGGGAGGGAGGGAGGGAGACAAGACAAGACTTCTGGAGACTGGTAATGTAGCACAGTGGTAGAATGCTTGGGTAGCATGCCTGAAGCTATGGGTTCAATCACCAACACTGTGTAGGGAAAAGAAATAACACAAAGATATTCACTCACTCATTCATTCATTCATTCATTCATTCAAGACAGGATTCTTCTATGTCTCCCTGGCTGTCCTGGAATCTGCTATGTAGACCAGGCTGGCTTTGAACTCAGAGATCTACCTGCATCTGCCTCCCAAGAGCTGGGATAAAGGAGCATACCATCGCACATGGCAGAAAGATTTTTGAAGTTTATTTAAACTTGAAAATAGGCTCATTCATATCACACACACACACACACACACACACACACACACACACACACACACACATATATGGAGGGGGGAGAAAATTATTTTAAAGGAATTATTTTATTATTTTTAATTGTATGTCTGTCTGCCTGTAGGTTTATGCACATGGTATGGGTGCTGGATCCCCGGAACAGTTACTGGCAACTGTGAGACACTATAAGTAGGCACTGGGAACTGAACTCTGGTCCTACAGGAGCAGTGCATGCTCTTAACCTCTTAGTTATCTCTCCAGCCTCCAAAAGAAAAATTCTTAACAAACAAAAAAAATTTAAAAATTAAAAAAATTTAAGGGGCTGGAGAGATGGCTCAGTGGTTAAGAGAACCTGACTACTCTTCCAGAGGCCCCGAGTTCAATTCCCAGCAACCACATGGTGGCTCACAACCATCTGTAATGGGATCTGATGCCCTCTTCAGGTGTGTCTGAAGACAGCTACAGTGTACTTATATATAATAAATGAATAAATCTTAAAAAAAAAAAAAAAAGATGCTGGGTCCTCTTTATAAAAAAAAAATTAAAGGAAATACTTTTCTTTCAATAGTCTTAATTTTTGTTTTGTTTTAAATGATCTCTCTGGGAGAGCTAAATGATACACTGAGACAGTTTTAATAAGATTAGAAACAAATGAGAAAAATAAGTCAACTGGAGAGTATTGGCTAAAGCTTCTTTTGTGAGGCTATTAAATGGACTATAAAGATTACATTGTTGGGCTGGAGAGGTGGCTCAGTGGTTAAGAGCACTGACTACTCTTCCAGAGGACCTGAGTTCAATTCCCAGCAACCACATGGTGGCTTACAACCATCTGTAATGAGATCTGATGCCCTCTTCTGGTGTGTTTGAAGACAGCTACAGTGTACTCACATACATAAAATAAATAAATCTTTAAAAAAGGAAAAGAGATTACATTGTTATATTTTGTTGTCCTTCTGTGAAAGAATGAGGTTCTGAGTTCAATCCCAGCAGGTGGGTAAAGGCCTGGCACTGGGACTGGAGCCTATAATTCTAGTGCTGGGAAGACAGAGGCAGGAGAGCCTCGGAAATCACTGGCTAGCCAGTGTAGCCGAAATGGCACGCTTCAGGTTTAGTGAGAGACTCTGCTTCAAAAACTAAGGTGGGGGTTGGGGATTTAGCTCAGTGGTAGAGCGCTTGCCTAGGAAGCGCAAGGCCCTGGGTTCAGTCCCCAGCTCCGAAAAAAAGAAAAAAAAAAAAAAAACTAAGGTGGAACACAGTTGAGGAAAACACCCAATGTCCACCCCTGCCTCAAGATATATGTGCATACACATATACACATAACACTATACCTGACATTCAGACATACACACACACACACACACACACACACACACACACACACACACACAGTCATTTAATAATCTAAATATTTCCAAAAATAGCAGTAGTTAGAATGACAGATGAAACAGAATTTCCATCTGTGGCTACTAAGTAAGACCTTGCCCTATCCCCCAAGGAAAAAAACCCCTATTAAGATAACACCTTAGAGCGGTTGGGGATTTAGCTCAGTGGTAGAGCGCTTGCCTAGCAAGCGCAAGGCCCTGGGTTTGGTCCCCAGCTCCGAAAAAAAAGAAAAGAAAAAAAGAAAGATAACACCTTAGAGCACTTAAGTTTCCTAACAATTTCTGACTTGGATGAAAAACACATCATTACTTATATTTCATCAGATTACTATTATTTTTGTTTTATTTATTTGGTTAGTTGATTTTTGTTGTTTGTTTTTCAAGACAGGGTTTCTCTGCATAGCCCTGGTTGTCCTGGAACTTCCTCTGTAGACAACCTGCCTCTGTCTCCAGAGTACTGGGATTAAAGTCATGGGCATGGTACTATTACTACACTTTAAGGCAAGCTCTCAAAACTCAGGAATTCAAGGTCATAAAATTCTAGTGTAAGCTTAGACTGAAAGCCTGTACACATAAAAAACAATATATAAAAGTTGAAATTGTATGCTGTTTTATTAATTACTTAGACACACCTAAGACCTGAGTAGCAGATGGTGTGATGTCCAGGCTTTACTAAGGGACTAGGGGGAGGGCAGTGCAGATCATCAGATTAGCACAACTAATAATAGGCCTAGGAGCAGAGCAACCATGAAAGAAAGAGTTCAGAAGACACGAGGGAAGACAATGCAACACTGGGGTAAAGACCTCAGAGGCAAATCCCTACAACTGAAAAGCATTTTCTGAATTTCCTAGGCGGATAAAATATAGCACCTAGCTGGACTGGGACAAAAATGCATTTCTAACCAGCTAACTTTGGTGAGATAAATCTAGGAAACACTAGATTAAGGATAAGTTTGAAAAACTAACAGAATCATAAACCAGGAATAACATCCCCTCTTAAAAGAGCTTGGGTTTTTTGTTTTGTTTTATACATATCTACACTGCCAAATACTGATACAAAACATGTATGGTTTTTGGTTTGCTTCTTTTTTTTTCTCTTTCATTCACTCATTCTTTCATTCGTTTGTTCTTTCTTTTTCTTTTTTTCTTTTTTTTTTTTTTTTTTTGACAGGGCCTGTCTCTGTTAGTCCTTTCTGTCCTAGAACTTACTCTGTAGACCAAGCTGGTCTCAAAGTCAGATCCTTCTGTCTCTGCCTTAAAGTCCTGGGATTTAAAGTATGTGCCTCCATACCTGGTTGGCTGAGCATTATGTTGTGGTTTTTATTGTTATTACTATCTTTATTTCTTTATTGGTGGAGGGGACATGACTGTGCACATGCGTGGAGGTCAGAGGACAAGCCTTAAAAGTTGGTTCTCTCCTTTCACCATGTATGTCCCAGGGAGTGAACGCAAGTGAAGGCTTAGTGGCAAGGGCCTTTACACAGTGAGAAATCTCACCAGCCCCACAAATGTGATTTTAGTTAGGAAAATCCATCCCTTGGGCAGCATCTATAGAGAGGTGTTAGACTCCACCCATGGCATCTGCCTTTTGAGGATGTGACTGCACTGCAGACTCAACAGCTCTAGTCAGAGGTTAAGAGAAAATTAACTACAGTGTTAGATGGACTGGGAGATTCTGAAATTCTCTTGGGATTGCATCAAAGCTTAAAAAGCAATGTGGGGACTGTAGCTTTGCTACTGAAATCTCCTTGCTGCTTGTCTTGTACTGGGATGGGGTGTGGCATTTGGGAACTGTCACAGCACACTGTACAGTCACTGGTGCACTAGGCAGCAGTGAGGCCAGACAGAACTAAACAGCACTGCTCAAACTGCCGATGGCCGCCATAGACATAAACAAAGATGGCTGGTACACAATCTGAATGTATTATGGTTTTTATATATCACAAAACACGATTCCTTTGATTTTCTTCAAAAATAAAAAACACACGAAATATATTTATAGCTCAAAGATTGTACAAAATTAAGAATTGGCCAAGTTTGGCTAATGGGTCTCAATTTAATAACTACTGTGTGCCTATGTGCCTGTGTGCCTGTATATGTGTATGAGTGTGTGGTTGCGTGTGTGTATGTGTGTGTGTGTGTGCATTCGTATCTGTCTATCTGTCTGTCTGCCTGTCTACAGGCCACATATGTGTGGAGGCCTGAAAAGGACAAACAATGTGGGCACTAGGAACCAAACTAAGGACTTCTGGAAAACAGAAATGCTCTTCAAATTTTTTTTTTTTTTTTTTTTGGTTCTTTTTTTCGGAGCTGGGGACCGAACCCAGGGCCTTCTTCCTAGGCAAGCGCCTACCACTGAGCTAAATAACCCCAAATTTTATTTCTTAAAAATAACACCTTAGGCTGGGTATTTGGTGCACATCTTCAATCCCAGCACTTTGTGGCCAGTCTGGTCTACAAATTTGAGTTCTAGGACAGGCAGAACTACATGTCTCAAAAAACAAAGGAAAAAAAAAAACCCTCAGGGTTGGAAAATTAGCTCAGCGGTTAAGAGCACGCGCTGTTTTTGCAGAGCACCCAGGTTTGATTTCCAGCACCCACACAGTAGCTCACAACCATCTGCTCCTCTAATTACAAAGGCTCTGAGATCCTCTCCTTACCTTCTCCAGCTCTAGGTATACACATGTACACATACACATATGCAGGCAAAATATTCACACACATAAATAGTAAGTGTACAGGCTACAGTCCTCAGAAAGGAAGGGCCTCAACTGAGACGGTCCAAGATCCAGGTGAAGGAGCTGTCTTAATTACTGACTAGTGAGGAACGGCTTGGTCCATTATGGGTAGTACCATCCCTTGGCTCGATCCTAGATCCTAGGTTCTATAAGAAAGCAGGCTGAACAATTTAAAGCAAGATAGCAAGCAGCACCCTCCATGGCCTCTGCATCAGCTCCTGCCTCCAGGTTCCTGCCCCTGTGTGAGTTCCAGTCCTGATTTCCTTTAGTGATGAACAGCAATGTGCAAGTGTAAACTGAATAACCCCTTTCCTCCCCAACTTGTTTTTTGTTTTGGTGTTTTATTGCAGCAACAGAAACCCTAACTAAGTAAATCTAAAAATTAAAAATCAAACCAAGGGGTTGGGGATTTAGCTCAGCGGTAGAGCACTTGCCAATCGAGCGCAAGGCCCTGGTTTCGGTCCCCAGCTCCGGAAAAAAAAAAAAAAAAAATCAAACCAAACAAAGCAAAAGACTCGGGCTGGGTGGTGGCGGCATAAGCCATTAATCCCAGCACTCTGGAGACAGAGGTGGCGAATTTTGAGTTTGAGGCCAGCCTAGTCTACTAAGTGAGTTCTAGGACAGCCAGGGATGCCTAAAGACAGAAATTCAGTCTCAAATAAACCAAAAAGAAAAAAGCTTGCATGTGAACAATCTAACATTACAGCCAGCAGCCAGCCAGCAGTAATGAGAGTGGTTACTTTAATGATGAAATTTAATTTAACTAGAAGAAATGAAATACTAATATATACTACAGCATGAGCGAACTTTGAACACATGGAGCTGGTGAAAGAAGAGAAAAATAAAAGCTACTCATTGATGATTCTACTGACAGGAGTGTCCAGAACAAAATATACCAGCAGCTGCCAGGAGCAAAGAGGTCAGGGTGTTTGCTAATGGCTACAGGGTCTCTCCGGGGGATGAAAGGCACTGGAGTTAAGAGGTGCATAACCTTCAAAATACACACACACACTCACTCACACACACACACACACACACACACACACACACACACACACACACACACGTGCATGGGGTGGGGGTGCGGAGGAAGAAAGCCAATAAGATAAAAGATTTCTTGAAGAAACTAAACACATTTTCCTTTGTAGATAGTACAATCTACGTAGATAAGATCTCCACAGATGTAATATCTTTTTTTTTTTTTTTTTTTTTTTTTTTTTTCCGAGCTGGGGACCAACCCAGGGCCTTAAGCCCTAGGCAAGCGCTCTACCACTGAGCTAAATCCCCAACCCCAGATGTAATATCTTAATCAGACATATAATCACTTAATTAAATGTCTGTTACACACCTAAAAAATCAGTTTTAAGTTTATAGCAAAATTCTGTTAAATTCTGGGTACTTCTCAATAGAATTATTATACTTCTTAGCTATGAAAGAGTATATTTGACTTGCATCCCATGTACCCACAGCAAAAGACACGTAGCACGTAGCACACTGGCTTACTAAGCACAAGGCCCCGAGATCAATTACTGACAGAATACGAAGCAACAACAACACAAAAACAAAACTGCTACCCTCATTTCTGTTGGCAAGATGGATTAGTGAGTAAAAAAACTTAGAATCAAGCCTGCCAGTGTGGGTGGGGCCCAAACAGTGGAAAGAGAGAACTGACAAGTTCACATATTTTACAGCTGTAACGTACGTACACCTTAAACAAAGTCTAGGTTGTTTTCTTAGTCTGCAGGGTCTGTGCGTCAGTGACACTACAATGTCAGTGTCTCACTGAGCTGGAACAAACAATTTAGCAACTTAATGAGCAACACAACCACATTTCAGCAACCTCATTTTTATAAAATGCTAAACATTACTAAAACCCACTTCCATACTAGAATTCCTGTATCATTCAGGCCCACAACACAGCCTAGGGTTACCTCTTTCTCCTCTGGGCAGTACAAAGGCCCTGTAGGATGAAGAACAGCTTTCTGTGCATAATAGAACAGCTCTGATATATTCTTTAGGTTTTTTGCTGAACACTAAAAAATAAAAAAAAATTTAATTAATTTTATGTTCTAAAATCAATTATGATAGCCAAAAACAATTTAAAAATGTTAGCATAGGATATTCCTCCTTTGGAACCTTTCCCACTCTCAGGAGTTTTCCTTGGTTATTTTATTTTTTTTGCTACAACTCAGCTTTAGTGGGGTGGGGGTGGGAAGGAAGAAAGCCAATATAAGGTAAGAGTAAGATTCCTTGAAGAAACTGAAAAACACATTTGCCTCTGTCGACAGTACCAAGATCTCCATAGAGTTTAAGAGGAAAAACTCTTAAGTTCTCTGTTTTATTTGATTTATATGACTTCACAACAAACAGAAAATTTATTCCATCCCCTATAATCTCCCCTCCCATTCAAAGTCTCCAATTACAGATCATCCCCCAACACATTTCCAAACTAAAGCACGAGCCATACCTCCACACAGGTTTCTATTTCTGTATATTGGTTCATAATTGGAAGGATGGTCTCCATACTACTATACTCCACCAGGTCAGATTTGTTCCCAACCAATATCAAAGGCAGCCTGAAATGAATAGAGCATTAATGCAATCAAGAAAACAAAAGAGTTAGATCTGTATTATAACTTACATCATTACCCATTCTATTTAAATTCCCATCAGAACTTTCCTAAAGTAAGGTCAAGCTTCGGCCCCCAGATAGTAGGTTCATTCAGTCAGTCAGCTCGGATTTAGAGAGAATATCTGTTTCAAGCCACACTCTTCTAAGTACTAAAGACCTTAAGAAAGAGTCCCTCAGGTGGAGAGACAGATCAGTGGTTAAGAGCACTAGCTGCTATTCCAGAGGACCTGAGTTCAACTCCCAGGGCCCACATGGCAGTTCAAACTGTAACTCTAGTTCTAGGACATCCAACACTCTCCCACAGACAAACACCAATGTATATAAATTTAAGAAGAGTGGTGGGGAGGGTGGAAAGATGGGTAAGAGCACTGGCTACACTTCCAGAGGACCTGGGTACAATTCTCAGCACCCACATGATAGTTCAAACTGTCTGTAACTCCAGTTCTAGAGGAATCTGACACTCTCAAACAGACATACATGCAGACAAAATACCAATGGACACAAGAATAAATAAATTATTAAAAATAAAATTTAAAGCTAGATGGTGGAAGCACATGCCTTTAATCCCAGCACTTTGAAGGCAGATGCAGGTGGATCTCTAAGTCTCTCTGATCTACAGAGGAAGTTTCAGGACAGCCAGGGCTACAGAGAGGAGCCCTGTCTCAAAAAACCAACTAAACAAACAAAAAATATCCCTCTCATTCTAAGAGTGAAAACTAGAAAATGCACAGCATGCCATGGAGGAACAGAACAGGGAGACACAAACAAATGAATGGGAGAGAGATGCTCATAAAACTTCTCTGCTGTGGGTGGCATTTGAGCCAAGCATTGAAGGGCAACATGGATCTGCCACATGGAGAGCAGAGAGAACTGGCTGGGAAGAGAGAGCATGGCCACCGTGGTGGGCTCAGAGAACAGGAAGGTACGGAAGAATGGATGGACAAGGAGAAGGTAGAGATGGGTCAGACTGAGAAAGAAAGGCCAGACCTACGAGGGCTTCTAAGCTGTGATAAGGAATGTAGGCTTCATCATTAGTATAAACAAGAAGCTAATGAAGAGTTACAAGTAAGGCAAGGTCTGATCTAACCATTGCCTTTATTATTACTATTTTTAATGTATCTGATACCATTGAACTCAAAAGTTAAATTTTTGTTTTGTTTTAGTTTCTCACATGTATGAGTGCTTTGCCTGCACATATGTATGTGCACCACGTGCATGTCTGGCACCCAAAGAAGTTAGAAGGAGGTATTGGATCCCAAGAACTAGAATTACAGAGAGTTGTCAGCCATCATGTGTATGCTCTAACTCAAACCTGGATCTACTGGAAGAGCAGCCATTGCTCTGAACTGCGTAACTATCATCCTAGCACTGATCAATACTTTTAAACATCATCTGCTATTCAGAGATATATAGTGAAGTATTTACAATCTGATATATCTATTTGCTTTAAAATGGTCCTGACGGGACAAATAGACAAGACTGGTCCTGAATTAACTGTTGAAGCTGGGTGACAGATCCAATGCACTATTCTCTCTCTGTTTTATGGGTGCATTCTTTCACTGAGAAACAGTCTTAGAACACACTCCAGAAATAGAGGTGAACTCTGTGAGTTCAAGGCCAACCTAGTCTACAGATAAAGTTCCAGGACAGCCAAGACAGGGAAACCCTATCAAAAAAAAAAAAAAAAAAAACAAAACAAAAAGAAAAATAGAAAAAGCCTTAACCCTTAACTGTCACAAATATGGTAAATGTTCCCAAGACTACCAGACTCTGCAAGAAATGTAGTAAGTATTAGTCTCCCAAAATGACATGGTACAAGAAGGTGAAAAAAACCTTTGCATGCCCAGGGAAAGGAGCATTATGATAGGAAGTGGACTGGCCATGGTGGGCAGACTAAGCCTATTTTACACACACACACACACACACACACACACACATACACACACACACACAGAGGATACAAAGATTATGCTGAGGCTAGAGCCTGACTGCAGATTTAAGAGGATGTGGGAGGCAATGAGAAGAGAAAGAGCCAAGTGATCCAGTTCTAAGATGATTTTAGGGTTTGTGTGTATGTGTGTGTTTGTTTTTCAAGGTAGGATTTCTCTGTGTATCCCAGAATATCCTGGGACAAAAAAGAGAAAAAGAAAATAGTAAAAGAAATAAAAAGGCTTTTTAAAATCTTTCTGTACTACATTTCTGTGTCTGTTTCTCTGTCTCTCTCTGTCTCTCTTTCTGTCTCTGTCTGTCTGTCTCTGTCTCTCTGTCTGTCTCTGTCTGTCTGTGTCTGTCTGTCTGTCTGTCTGTCTGTCTGTCTGTCTCTCTCTCTCTCTCTCTCTCTCTCTCTCTCTCTCTCTCTGTGTGTGTGTGTGTGGGGTGTATGTGTGTGTTCAGAGGACAACGTTTAAGAGTCAGTTCTTTTTTCCATGTGGATTCTGGGGATCATTATGCCATCAGAATTGCTGGCAAGTGCCTTTAGCAATAGAACTACCTCATTGGCCTAGAAACTTTTTAAAAATATGATAGCTTAGGGGCTACAGCAATGGTTCAATGGTTAAAAGCACTTGTTCTTGTAGAGGATCTGATTCATTTCCTAGCATTTACATGGCAATTCACAACTGTCTCTGCCTCCAGTTCTAGGAGATCTGACACCCTCTTCTGACCTGTGGGGGCTCTGCACATATACATATGCAGTAAACAAATAAGAGAGCAAAACACATTCTCAGAGACAGAGCAGATAGAAAAGTTAAAGATCTTGTTTTAAGTAAGTGAAATCTGAGCGGCCTACGGGAAATCTAAATGGGTTATCAAAGACACAGAGTGGTGGAGACTGTTACATGTGAGTCCTAAAGGACATCTTGGAACAAAACAAATCACTTTACTAGACTCCAAACTCCCAACACAAACTCCCGCAGCATTTACTTTAACAGCTTTACCTCGGTATGATTTATATTGCTTATGTTGCCCAAGAGCAGACTCCTAACAAGATTAGGAAGAATTAGAAAACACAGTAGTTTATTTAAAACAAAACAAAACCAAAATGAAACAAAACCATTTCTAAGCAGAAGTCGAAGTTTATCAGTTCTAAAGTGCCAGGCTAAAATGAAAGCATCTAGTGCTTTTGAAACTCTCTGGCTATGTGATACTGATATAAGAAGAGTCCTAAGGAAGAAGAGGTATGTGCCAAAAATAATCCACAGATGAGGTTTGGGAAAGAAGTTACTGGAGGGTTGGGAATTTAGCTCAGTGGTAGAGCGCTTGCCTAGCAAGCGCAAGGCACTGGGTTCGGTCCCCAGCTCCGAAAAAAAAAAAAGAAAAAAAAAAAAGTACAGCAACTTGGGAAAAATCAATGTTCAGGAAACTAAGTGTGCATATGTGCTTCAAGAAAGGAAAATGCAAAAGTTAAGAACAAGCCCATCCATCACCACACCACACATGTTACAGCCTCAAGTGCAGAAAAACATTTCCACACAGCTATAAAGGTCACCAAGCAGGGTGCAGTGGTGTACACCTTTCATCCTAGCTACCTGGAGGTAGGAGCAGGAAGATTACAATTTTAAGAACAGCCTGGGAAAATATAGTGAGATTTTGTGCTCTAAAATAAAATTTAAGTAAATAAATAAGGTCCACAAAGTAGTCATAGTATTTTAGTGACAGCAAAGCCAAAGTTCTAAAAACATTGGCATAAATTGGTTCTTCAGAGATGCTGGCCAAAGTATGCTCTCCTCTCCAGAGAGGCCCTCCTAGAAACAGCCCCAGGAGAAAGCACCGAGAGCATGTAGCTGCTACGGCCTTTAAGGCTCCACTGTCTAACACAACATTCTATGATGATGACCTTGCTTGTTTTTTGAGACAGGGTCTTTCTAAATAATCCTGGATATCCTAGAACTCCCTACACCAGGCTGGCTGCAAACTCACAGAATCACCTGCTGAGGTCCAGAGCATGTGCCAATAGGTCCTGAAGTGAGGATGATCTTTAGTGTGCTGCTACCAGAACCACCTGCCACCGGTGCTTCTGAAATGTGGGTAAGTGGATCAGAGGAATGTATAGGCTTTTGTTATTTCATTTTAATTAATTTAAATCACCACAAATGACAAAAGGCTATAGCACTTAAGAGCTGAGTCATTCTCTTCTTTCCACTTTGTCACCACAAAGTCTAAGAAACAATGAAGAGTCACCACAGAGCTTCCAGGCCAAGTAAGTTAGTTTCCCTTCCACAAAAGAGTTAGACAGGGGCATCAGATTTCTAGAGAATAAAGAACAAAAATGCTAAAAAAATATCCTGAAAACTTGAGCAAAGGGCCAGATGTATATAATTAATACTTAAAACAAGATTTTCCTAACACTTAAAAAGATTTAATGGGGGCTGAACTGGAAGCTCAATGGTTAAGAGTGCCTGCTGCTCTTCCAGAGGACCTGTGCTTGGTTCCCAGCAACCACATGGCTCACCAACAATTACAGCTCCACTTACAGAGGACCTGATGCCTCCCTCAACCTCTGGCAGCATGCACACTAACATCAAACTTCTCACAGACACATAAACAAGGAAGAACAAATAAGTGAACCAGTTTTAAAAAGAAGACTGGAATGCTGGGAGTGTGTCATAAGCCTCTAACCCCAGCACTCGGGGGCAGACAGACATTTATGAGTTTGAGGTCAGCCTAGTCTCAAAGAACCCGTCTCAAAGAAAAGAAAAAGAAAGAGTGAAGATTGAAGGCTGGGCAAGAAGGCACCAGAGGCATACACCTTTAATCCAGCACTTGGGAGTTAGAGGCAGGTGGAGTTATGTGAGTTCCAAGCCAGCCAAGAATACATAGTGAGATCCTGTCACAAAATAAAAAGAAAGAAAGAAAGAAAGAGAGAGAGAGAGAGAGAGAGAGAGAGAGAGAGAGAGAGAGGGAGGGAGGGAGGAAGGAAGGGAGAGAGAGAGAGAATAATAAAAAAATTTTTGTCCAGCTAAATACTGGAAGGAAATACTTTCATATGACTTAAACTGAAAGCATTTATGCAGAGAACTATCACTCTACTTAGGAAATTACTGAGTGTGTTGTCTTGCATTTCCCCTTCTCATTGTATCTTCCAAAGAACTACACAGAGCCTCCTTGCATGAACTTCTAAATGGAGATTTACAGGGCATTCTAGAGAATTTATATACGAGCTATCTAATTCAATTCTCGCTGCAGCCATATGCATTCAGGATAGATATTTATTCCTATTACAGATGAGGAAACTAGAGAGTCAAATTAAGTCAGAGCCTTAAGTTCTTAAGTGGGCAAACCAGATCTGAAAGGTTGCTCAACATTTTCCAAGTCCTATGCTCTGTCTAGTGCACACAAAATGAGCAATCAACAATTCCACACCTCATTAAAGAAGCAACTCGAAAGGGGGCACACAATACAGGCAAAGATGGACTCCAAATAGATTCAGGCAGCAGTCAGCTATCTATCAGTAACCATTACAGCGTCAGAGCTATTTTCGGCTTTGCTCTCACATCTACTGTTTCTAATCACTCCTGCCCTCAAAAAAGTCTGTGGTCTATGGAGGTAGGTGAAGAGGGAGACTAATAAAGCCAATGTAGACATGGCTCAGCAGGAAGAGGCACGTTATCAGCAAGTCTCAGTTCCTTCCTGGAACCAAAACAACAAAACAAGACAACTAAACCTATTATTATTATTATTATTATTATTATTATTATTATTATTATTATTATTATTATTATTTTGGTTTGATTTTGGTTTTACAAGACAGAATTTTCTGTGTAGCCTGGCTGTCCTGAACTCACTTTGTAGACCAGGTTGGCCTCAAACTCACACAGCTCCACTACCTCTGAATAGATTTTAAGATTTTATGTGTATGAGTGTTTTCCCCGTATGTTTATCAATGTACCGCACTCATGCTGGTGTCTGAGGAGATAGTGAGCCCCATATGAATGGTGGGAATACAATCTGGGTCATTTTAAACCACAAGTGCGAAAAAACAAAAGGCTGGAGAGATGGCTCAGTGGTTAGGAGGTCCTCCAGAGGTCCTGAGTTCAATTCTCAGCAACCACACGGTGGCTCACAACCATCTACAATGGGATCCCATGCCCTCTTCTCATGTGTCTGAAGACAGTGACAGTGTATTCGTATAAATAAAAATAAATAATTCTTAAAAAAAAAAAAAAAAAAAGAAAAGGGACAACAAGTGTTCTTAACCACTCCAGCCCCAAATCCTGCAAGCTGCCCTCTAACATATGTACACACACACACACACACACACATGCATATGGGGCATGTTAATAACTGGTAGACCTAAGTAAAGACTTTACAATTGTGTTTGTTACTGTCTCTTAGATCTTTTCTGTACGTTTGAACAACAACAAAAAAAATACCTGCTGTCTTTGTCTGTTCTTTCATTTATGAGAGGAATCCATCGGCTTGTTACCTAAAATAAAATTAAATAGGAGTGAAGACATGATGCAGGTCTTCTTTAAAAAGCTGCAAATTTTTAATCCCAGCACTCAGGAGGCCGAGACAGAGGCCTGATACATATTGGTCTACATATCAAGTTCCAGACTAGCCAGGGCTACATAGTGAGATTCCTTCTTTAAAAAGAAAAAAAGAGAAAAGAAAAAAGGGGAAGGGTGAACAAAAAAAAAAAAAGAGAGAGAGAGAGAAAGAGCATACTGTTCTTTTAAAATTATTTTATGATTACGAGTGTTCTGTCTAAACATATGTCTAGACACTATGAGCATGCCTAGTGCCAAAGCCAGAAGAGGGCTTTAGATCCTTTAGAACTGAAATGGAGTCATGGATCAGAGCAGCCTCTGAGACGTCTCCTCTATTATTTTGTTCAGAGTCCTTAAAAGTCTCACTGGAGAACCAGCTTTGACCAGGTTTGCCCTATTAAGGGTACACAGGGGGCAGGTTTGCAAACCCAGGCTGAGCAGGGATCATGGGTTCCATCAGGCTGGGTACAGAGCAAGACCCTGCTGTAAACAAAGACGAAGCTGTGCAGGGGTGGCTCACACCTTAGTAGCAGCATTTGAGAAGCAGAGGCAAATGGATCTCTGTGAGTTCAAGGCCAGCGTGGTCTACAGAGCAAGTTCCAGGACAACCAAGGTTACGCCGTGAGACCCTGTCTAAAACAAACAAATAAACACGAACAAACCCCAAAACCTTGAGACAAGAGGTTTGCAGCCTGGTTTATATGACAAATCCAGACCAAGTTAAGGCACATAGTAAGAACATGCCTAAAAATAAGTAAGTAAATGGTAACACATTGAGTTTAAACAGAGAGAAAATGTAAATATACCTTATCAATAGAATGTTTGTTGTTAACAGCATAAACTATGCAGATGACATTAGCCTAGAAGAAAGAGTAAGAAATTAGTGGCACTTTGAAATAAAATATATACAACAGCATTTAATTATCAAATACTAAAATTTTTAAGCCAAAGGGGGAAATTCTTGAAAAAGAAAAACCTACCTAGAAGAAAAAAGTATCCCTAAAGAAGCAGAGCAAACGAGACGTACTCAAGTGCCAACTGAGAACTCCTGGAAGCAGGGATGGTGGCACGCACACTGAGCGCTCAACAAGTGGAAAGAGAGGGACAGACACACCTCAACCACACCAGGAACTCAAGGCCAAGACAAGGTCACTACCCAACTGGCCCTCAGAAAAAGCATATTCTTGGTAAAAGAACTAAAAAGATAAACTCATAGGATTACCACTGTTCACATGAGCGGACACGCGGACACACAGACACACAGATACACATGCACTGACACACACACATGCACACAAGATGTCCTTTTTACACATACCTGTGATATTTCTTGATGAAGTTGTTCATCACTCTGTTCTGCTTCTACAAATGACAAAAGCCAGTGTTTTGTATTTAAAGTCTTTCATAACTAATCGTCAAGCTATCAAAAAAAAATCTATGTAATTTCCACCTAACAAAATTGACACAGATGGTTCCCAGCAGTCCCACAGCGGCACAGAACTATCTATAACTCCAGGTTCAGGGGATCCTATACCCTATTCTGACCTCCATGGCTATGAGGCATGAACATAATACATTTATATACCTTCAGGCATACATACATACTCATAAAAATCAATAAATCTTCAAAGTGACGCAGTGAAGTTCCAGGCAGGATCCAAACTGAGGCTAGTGCACTGAAAGAAAGGCTGACCTATGATAAGGAAGCTGATTAGCAGGGAAGCTGACTCAAGAGGACGATTCCAGCACAGAAGCACAGTGGACTCGTGCCAAAAAGCTAGGCCAGAATCGGATCCAGAGTTGAAAAAAGGTCAGGCAAAGAGATCAACAACTCAAGAAAGGAGACAGAGTTTCAGAGCCAGAAGCCCAGACAAGAATTGTGACACAGAGTCCAAGACTACAGGGTCTGGACACTATCAGCACAGTAGGTAGGAGTAGTAACAAAAAGGCCCCGAGGCAAAGCTGGAGCTTGACAATGAAGAAAGCAAAACTCCCTTTCTGGACTGGTAAGATGCCTCAGTTGATAAGGGCTCTTGCTGCCATGCCTGAGTTCGATTCCCAGAACCCACATAGTGAAAGGAGAGACTGAAATCCAGCAAGGTGTCCTCTGACTTTCACACATACTGTAGCATACTCATACCCACACATATACTAAATAAATAAATAAATAAATCAGTAACATGTATAGTTTTACAATGATCAGAAATAATAAGTTGACCTCTGTGTTTATGTGGTGTATACGTGTGTACACAGCTGTGTGTTTGTTCACATGCATGTTCACCTGTGTGATAATGATGTTGGGAATCTTCCTCTATCGTCTCACTGTTTCCAGACTGGTCTTGTTGGTGAATCTGCAGATTACACACTGGCTCGACTGGCTGGCTAGTGAGCTCTGGGGTGTTCCTGGCTCTGGTCTGCCCAAGACTGCTGCTGTTACAGCCACAGTGCCCAGCCTTTCACTTGGGTACCAAGGATCTGCTCACAGGTTCAGCAAGTATTTTAATTACTGAGCAATCTCCTCAGCTCTCAAGCTGACCATTTTTAATTCATTTCTTTGTAACAAAGGTTGAGAAATTAAAGAGTTCAACAAATCATAATATACACATGTGTGTGATCTTGGAGCTCACTATCAGGCTAGGCAAACACTGTGTAAATGAGCTACATCCCCAGCCCTTCAACAAGTTCTAAAATTCAGAACTTTCTCACTCTTTTTTGGATATGTATGTCTGTTTGGTACATGCATGTTCCATGTGTCTGTGGTGGCCAGAGGCACAGGAGAACCCTGAGGCTGGAGTCACAGGAGGTGTGACCCTGACGTGGGTGCTGGGGAATGGACTCGGATCCTCTGCAAGAGGAGGACATGATCGTAAACATTTTTAAAAGCTCAGTGAGGTTTATTTCAGGGCTATTATATTAACCTCGGAGCCTCCTTCACCCACCAAAGGCTGCCCATTACCTGAATAATCAACAATGTGTGTTGGAACTCTTTCAGGGGTGACATCAGCTGGAATGGTGATTTCTTCTGCCCGAGGAGGAACCTTTATTTGACAACAAATATAAAAAAAGAATAAATGCAGTGAAATTATCCATCACACTTACTAATAACAATGCAGATTTATCTTTTTCAGGCCCTAGAAGCTTAGAGCTATCTTTGTAGGTATTCACTGCATTTTAAAATACTTTGAGATGCTTTATTATATAAACAAAACTACAATAAAAACATTTTTTAAGGCCAGCAGGATGGATCAGTAGGTACAGATGCTTACTAAGTCTGACCACCTGCATTTGACTCCCCAAACCCTCACAGTGGAAGGAGAGAACCTACTTCCCCCAGTCGTCCTCTTGCCTCCAAATGTGTACTGTGGTATATATGCACTTAAAGAAATAAATAGCGGGGGTTGGGGATTTAGCTCAGTGGTAGAGCGCTTGCCTAGGAAGCGCAAGGCCCTGGGCTCGGTCCCCAGCTCCGGAAAAAAAAAAAAAAAAAAAAGAAATAGGGATAAAGAACCCTGAAACCCCCAGCTTTTAAAACCCCAAAAGATTTTGTTTAGTTTACCTGCTCCCAAAAAAAAAAAAAAAAAAAAAAAAAAAAAAAAAAAAGAAATAAAAAATGCAACAAAAGGGTAGATAAATAAATAAATAAATAAGACAAAACAAAAAATGCAATAAAAAGGCAAATAAATCAAAGACAAAACAAAAATGCAATAAAAATTTTTAACAATAAAATAAAAATCAAAGGGAAAAATAAGTTTTCAGCTAGGGTAGAAGTCAATGGCAGAGCAAATGTCTGACTAGGTAAAAAGGAAAAAACTCTACCTCTGTAGTCAGTCAGAGGCCACACTAAGGGTATCTCAAGTTTTTCACAAACTTAAAACGATTCAATTTGATATTGAAATAATAGATTTTTTTCTAATACATGGTTCTCATTCTACTTTGTTAATAATTTAAGATACTTTACAAATAAGTAGCTACATTAATCTAAGGCAATCTTGATGGAGAACTTGTCTAGTACATGCAGGCTCTGGGCTTAATCCTCAGCCTTGCAAAACCCACAAAAAACACAAAACAAAATGACAACCTTTCTCCCCTTCTCCTCTCCCTCTCCCCCCTCCCTCTCTGCTCTCTCTCTTTACCTGCTCTCACTCGCTCTCTCCTTCCCTCCCCCTCCCTCCCTCCCTCCTCCTTTCTCTCTATTATCTCCCTCTCTTTCCTCTTGTGTCCTCCATCAGCCTCTTCCCCACTTCCTCTCTCTGTCCTTCTCTGTCTCCCTTTCTCTGCCTCTATCTCCCTTCTCCAGGTTCCTTTTATATTTGAAAAAAAAAAAAACAACCTTCAAGGTAACCAATTCACACTAATTTTGTCTAGGCTAGATGAAAACTGTTTGGCTCCATAAGCCTTGTGTTTAATAATTCCACGTTTCAGAAAGACTGCATATTTTTAACAAAACTGTCGTGTGGAGCCTCATTCCTTTCTTTTTAATTAATTTATTTTTATGTGTATGGGTTTTGCTTGCATGCATATCTATGAACCACATGAACATCTGGTACCACAAGAGGCCAGAAAAAGGTCCTGGATCCCCTGGCACTGAAGTAACAGACAGCTGTGAGCTACCATCTGGGTGCTGGGAGTCAAACCCAGGTCCTGTGGAAGAGCTGCCAGTCCTCTTAACTGCTGAGCCTTCTCTTCAATCCCAAATGTATGACTTTTAATTATGGAGGAAAAAAACTATATCCACACTCAAGAGGAATACCCTAAAACAACTCTAACTTCAGTTAAACATTTAACATTTATTTATTCCTTCTGACAGGATCTCACTGCGCAGTTCTAGCTGGATTGGAACTCACTATAATGCTTTAAATTTATTTTCTTAGGCGCATGGGGATCATAGCACACAAGTGGAGTTCAGTGTGGAGTCACTGGGAATTAAAATCAAGTTGTCAGTCTTGGCAACAGGTACATTTTCTTTTCTTTTTTTTTTTTTTTTTTTTCAGAGCTGGGGACTGAACTCAGGGCCTTGTGCTTGCTAGGCAAGCGCTCTACCACTGAGCTAAATCCCCAACCCCCAGGTACATTTTCTTATTCAGCCATCTTGTTAGCTCTTCAGTTAAACTTGTGCAGAGAACTGTAGGTATTATTCCCTAATTTTCAATTAATATTAATGTGCCACAATTTATTCCACTTTTCAAATTAAGGAATTATTATTAGATTCTTCTTTAATGCAAAGCTTAAAAGCAGCAGCCATGGAATTGTGAATGCTGAAACTGCTACCCCGGGGAGGGAGGCTCCGCAGTGGACTGAAGCTCCTGCTCGATATGCACAAGACCCTGCATTCAATCCCAGCTACCAAAATCCAGAGCAACAAAGACTCTGCCATGTGGCACATCAAATTCCTAGCTCGGCAATAACACTATAAGATTATTTCTTTCTAAATAAGAGTAAAGAAAGGATTAATGCAAACTCTGACATTAATTTTATTTTTACTTGTGTGTGCACACACGTGTACTTACATGCCACGTGTATGTATGTTGGGGGGCAGATATCCACACATGCCAGAGAGTGTGGATAGCCAGGAGCTAAAGTTACAGGCAGCTACGAATCACCTAACAGGTGCTGGGACCTGACCATGGGTTCTCCAGAAGTACAGCAAGTGCTTTTAAATACTGAGTTATCTCTCCAGCCTCAAACTCTGACATTAATAATATTTTGGGGAAAAAACAAACAGCAAACCAGGCTTGTAACCTCAGTATCTGGGACACAGAGTAAAAGACTCAGAAAGTTCAAGAGTAGCCATGGCTATATAGAAAGTTTGAGGCCAGCCTGTACTATACAGACTGGGTCCCCAGAAATAAATAGAACAAACCAACAACAACAAAATCCAAAATGTGGTTATGCTGCTGCACTGATGCCGTTCTCTACCCCATACCCTAACGCTATAGGAGGGTTTAGCTGGCATCCCTCACACTGGAATTTCCAAAACTGAGGTAAGTGTAGCCCAGTACAATGGTGCATACATGTAATCCCAGCACCAAGGAAGGGGAGGCAGGAGGATGAAGAGTTTAAAGTCATCCTGAACTACATAGTAAGTTTGAGGCTAGCCTGGGGTACGAGACCCTGTCTCAAAACAGCAATAATAATAGTAATAAGAGCAAAACTCAAACCACTGGTTTCTGGTAGCATTTCATTATTACTAATTTAATGTCATACACAATAATTTTTTGGATAAAATAGAATGAATTCATATCTAATTTATAAAATGAAGTCTGTAGGTAATATTAGTTGCATCAGAACTCTAGTCTGGGGCTGGAGAGATGGCTCAGTGGTTAAGAGCACTGACTGCTCTTCCAGAGGTCCTGAGTTCAATTCCCAGCACCCACATGGTGGCTCACAACTACCTGGTGGGTCGGAAGACAGCAACGGTGTACTCATATACATAAAATAAATAAATCTTTTTTAAAAAAAAGAACTCTAGTCTGACAACACCTGAGAGTGGACAGCACCAGGCAGAGGGTAAGCGGTACCCAGACCAGACGGTAATCTGGTTTCAATTCATACAACTCTCTGCATTGTTCATGTCTGATAAACATTTCACCTCTAAGAACAGACTATACAAATGATATGATCTCCAGATCCTCTTTCCTACCACTTGAAAATTGAGACAACTAAGACCCAGAGATGACAAATGGCAAGGTCGCTGGCTAATGAGATGGCTCAGTGACTTGCCAAGCAGACTGACAACCTGAGGGGGACCTTCAGGCCTCATTTGGAAGGAGAAAACTGTGACTCACACAGCTGTCCTGTGATCTCCGCACTGTGGTATGGCGCACGTGTATATGCATGCAAACATACTCGTTTAATGTAAAAAGACATTTTTTTTAAAGATTTATTTTATTTATTCCATGTAAGTACACTGTTGCTGTCTTCAGACACACCTGAAGGGGACATCAGATCCCATTATGGATGGTTGTGAGCCACCATGTGGTTGCTGGGATTTGAACTCAGGACCTCTGGAAGAACAGCCAGTGTTCTTGACCGCTGAGCCATCTCTCCAGCCCGTAAAAAGAAATTTTAATGGTAAGCACAAAATGAGAAGAACTTAGGCTGTTTCATAAGGTGATGTCCTCTGTAAACTAATGAGCTTTTTAAAAGTCTTAACTGTTGAAGAAACACATGAAGGTGGAATCACTATCAGTTTAACTTATTTTTTATTAAAAATAAAAATTACAACAAAGAAATTACATGTTTACCTCTTCCGGAAATTCTTCACTGACCAGAGACATAATCAGTGATGTCTTCCCAACTCTAGCTGTTAAAAGAAAAATCATTACTTAATAAAACAATTTGGTTCTACAGAGACTCAAATCCAGTAACTACATGGGGAGTTTATTAGTTGTAAGGAAGAAAGACAGACAATTATAAGTCCTTCTGCAGAAGCCTCCTGCAGTTCAAGTGTACCAGCACTTACAATGCTTGCCTATGATGTCAGCTAGGTGGGGAGGCTGAGGGAATAGGATGTCAGGTTTGAGGAACGAACAGAACACAATACAGTAACAAAAACCTTCCTGTATTAGCTATTCAGAGTTGTATAAAAATCTGTCCCGTAATATAACCTGCTTTTCTAAAACATAATTCTTTTTTTAATTTATTTATTTATTATATATGAGTACACTGTAACTGTCTTCATACACACCAAAAGAGGGCATCATCGCTCCTCAGCCTTTTGGTTAAGATCAAGTGTAAAAGAGGCATCAGATCTCATTACAGATGGTTGTGAACCACCATGTTGTTGATGGAATTTGAACTCAGGACCTCTGGAAGAGCAGTCAGTGAACCACTGAGCCATCTCTCCAGCCCCCAACCCCGTTCTGTTTTTAAAGACATTATTAATTATGTTCACGAGAGAACACATCAACTTACATCCTCAGAAACAGAAGGACCTCAGAGTGCCTGTAGGAACATGTGCACACTCCTTCCTTTTTTGTTCTCTATTTAAACGGTTGGTAACAAAGTAAAAAAACCAGAATTTTCTGTCCCAGTGCTCTCTTTAATAAAGGAGAGTTAAAAATCTCAATCTTTATTCTGAAATCTGAATACTTCTCTCCAGAAACTTTTCCGATCATGTAGTTACTACTCTCAATCTTAAGTGCTTACCAACCAAGTCTGCCTGAGCTTCCAGAGGGAAAGACTACTGCTTGTTGATCCCTGCCACAGCAACAAAGTACAAACTCTAATACGAGTCCAGATAGGAGAGAGGGCAGTTTTTAAGAGTTAAGAACAGTCACAGCCCTCTCCTAAAGGACTGGAAAATGACGACTGGCTAGAACACACAAGAAACTACACTGGTCACAACAGCAGTGTGAAATAGAGACAAATTATATGGTTTAACAGGTGGCCTCTAGCTCTATTTCTATAGACTATTTAAAAATACTTTTATTTGTATTATTTTATGTGTACACGTGTCTGTGTGGGTACCCAGAGAGTCCGGAGGACAGTATAGGATCCCCTGGAGCTGGAGTCACAGGTGGCTGTGTGCTGCCCATGTGGGTGCTAGTACACAACTCTGGGAACTCTGGAAGAGCAGCAAGCACTCACTCCTAACTACTGTGTCATCTCTCCTGCCCTCTACAGACTTTCTGATTGCACTATGTTAAAAAAAAATGTAAAGGGGTTGGGGATTTAGCTCAGTGGTAGAGCGCTAGCTTAGCAAGCGCAAGGCCCTGGGTTCGGTCCACAGCTCCAGAAAAAAATAAAAAAAAAAAGAAAAAACAAGGAAATAAACTATAAATACAGTACTATTGTCCAATCTATTGACTTTATTCACTGCTATACTTTAAAGAAAATAAAAATAAAAATTGCTGTCACATTTCTTTAGTCCCTTTTGAACTAGGAGCACTGTATGAGTCAGAGTTTCGTGTAGCCTAGGCTGACCTTGAATTCGAAATGTCTATACAGCTGAGAATGACCTTGACTGTCTTTTCTTTCCTCTCCTTCCTCCCTCTGTACCCCTTCCCCCTCCCTTTTAAACAGGGTCTCACTATATAGCTCCGGCTGCTCTGGAACTCACTATGTAGATCAAATTGGCCTTAAACTCAGAAATGCCTTTGCCTTTGTCTCCTGAGACCTGGTATTCCAAATATTTTTACTTTTTTCTTTTTTATTTATTTTTTTTCCAGAGCTGAGGTCCGAACCCAGAGCCTTGCGCTTGCTAGGCAAGCGCTCTACCACTGAGCTAAATCCCCAACCCCAATATTTTTATTTTTGCTACTAAAACTGCCAATAAGTACTATTTTAAGTATTTTGGTGGTTAAAAAAAAATGGCAACTTCTAGATTTACAAATATCAAGTGAAATTAATCTAAATATTGACAAATGAGATATATACATTCTTTTATATCTCAAACAAATATGTCTGTTTATATGTATGGAGTCTGTATGTGTTGAGATCAAACACTGAACCTCTCACAGGCTAGGCAAGTGCACTATCTTAGGTCCAACGAAAATTTCTGGAGCCCTTCTATGCATCTTAGATTTTCACAACACTTCTGCACAAGGTTACTGTGTGCCTTCCTTTTACAAAAATTACAGCCTTTAGAGTTATCATCATGGGGCTGGAGAGATGGCTTAGTGATTAAGAGCACTGACTGCTCTTCCAAAGGTCCTGTCCTGAGTTCAAATCCCAGCAACCACATGGTGGCTCACAACCATCTTTAATGAGATCTGATGCCCTCTTCTGGTGTGTCTGAACAGCTACAGTGTACTTATATATAATAAATAAATAAATTTTTAGAGTTATCATCAATAAAGCCAACGGTGTTTCTACAGAACAGAATAAATAGCCTTCCCTGATTCAGGTTTCTCACTTTGCATTGAAATTCTGTTAAAGTTCTCTCATTACTGTTAGAGGCGACCTACTACACTGCCACGTTAGCCTGGAACTCCTAGGCAGCCCTCCAAGCAGCCCTCCCTCCTCCACCTCCTAAGTGCTAGAACCACAGGCGCCTGCCTGGCTAAACCTAGCCTGTGGTTTTAAGTCTGTCTCTGCTTGCCCATTTGTCTAATTCTGGCATTTCATTGAAACATTTCCCAGTTCCCAACTGTCTACCCCTCATCAGTCTACCAACAATATAAATGTCCTTCCCCTCCACATTCTTCCACACCCTTCGTTTTCTAACTCAGCCTTTTGGGCTCCCACCTACCTCCCAGCTCCCACTGAGTCATACTAGTGGGAAGGAGTACCATCTAGCCGCAGCTCACCTACCTCATCTCATGTCCCACTTTGCACAAACAAAGCCATTCTACGCTTCACACAGGTACAAGCACTAACAAGCCACAACGAGTTCTGTCACTTCCTCACATGGCTTTTCTCATCCAAAAATCATTATATCTCCTCTGTACTTTTACATCTCAATCATCCCTTTAGGGCACTTCAATCTTATCACAACCTAAAGACCCCCAGAGCTACCACAGCTCTCACTGCCTCCACTAACAACTTCTGTGCTACAATCTGTATTAAGCCACTATGAATGTAATATACATACTTACCATGTATGAGTCTACATGGACACAACAACCAGGTATTTGTGAACAAGTGACTAACAATTCAAACCTTCTAATTCTGTATGAATGGAGCACCTCTAGCACTACCTGACTAGATGTCTCTGTGCCCAGGCACAGCATCACTGCCAGGGAAACAATTTCCATCTCCCAATGCTTCTCCAACGCTTCTTTTCTTAAGATTCACTTATTTATACATGTGTGGTGTGTATTTCATCTGAGTGTGTATGTATGTACACCAACCATGAGCAGGCATTGCACATGAAGGCCAGAAGAGTGTGTTGGGTTTCCTGGAACTGGAGTTACAGGTGGTTGTCAGCTGCCACGTGGGTTCTGGAAATTGAACGTAAGGCCTCTCTCTAAAAGAGCAGCCAGTGCTCTTAACTCAACCATCTCTCCAGCCCCCCAAAACTTTTAAGAGTGAGTGAGTTTCTGGATGTAAGGCCCAGTACTGCCCTAGGAGAGGTATTACTGCAAACTGAATAGCAGGCAACTGCTGAAGCAATAAAACAATAAAATGCAGACATCAAAATGCCTCAGTGGGGTCCAGCACCTGCTGCCATGCTTGACAAGCTGAATTCAACCCCCCAGGACTAGCACAGAGAATTGACTTCTACAAGCTGTCCTCTGACTTCCGCATGTGAATACATCCTCATGCACATATACATAAATAATAACAACTAAAAAATAATAAGTCAGGTGTGGTGGCACACACTTTTAATCTCAACACTTGAGAGGTAGAGACAAGCGGATCTCTGTGAGTTCAAGGCCAGCCTGGTCTACAGAGTGAGTTCCAGGGCAGACAGGGCTATCCAGAGAAATCCTATCTCGAAAAACAAGAATGAATTGTAAAAATCAATGTATCCAATCTGTTCTTAGTAAAATTCTAAGGTTGAGCGCTTACTCTTCTCTTGCTCTCTTCCTCTTCCTCTTCTCTGCTCTCTTCCTCTTCCTCTCTTCTCTTGCTCTCTTCCTCTTCCTCTTCTCTGCTCTCTTCCTCTTCCTCTCTTCTCTTGCTCTCTTCCTCTTCCTCTTCTCTGCTCTCTTCCTCTTCCTCTCTTCTCTTGCTCTCTTCCTCTTCCCTGCTCTCTTGCCCTCTTTGTCTCTGTCCCTTCTCTCCCCATGCCCCCTTTGCCTCCGCCTGCCCATGGCCGGCCTTTACTTATCCCCCCTTCTACTGTTCTCTCATTAAACCTTTCCACACTGGAAAAAGAAAAATCTAAGGTTGAAATCTCACATAACAAAGTAGAGTGTGACACTACAAGTGGTTTCAAAATCTCCTGTGATTTCCTGGTACCAGCTAGGTCTTTTCTTATAGATAACCATACAAGCTCATCCTACTGACAGAGCTCATTTAGGAGATGCAGGCAAGACAGATTCAGAATAAGAACCTTCAGCCTGATCCTAAAACCTAGAAAGAGGTTGAGAAGGGGAGACTGGAGCTTGAGTTCAAACACATGACAATGGTTTAAACATGGCTACAAAGAAACCCCACATAAAACCTCTAGGCCTCACATCTCAGGAGACCTTCCAGGTGAGTGAACACACCAGTAAGCTGGTACACTTTTAACTCCACACGAAACTCTGGGTCCTTCCAATTACAGTTGCTTTGGAAGAACCAAGCCTGTTTTGGTTTGGTTTTTTGTTTGTTTGTTTGTTGGTTTTTTTGTTTTTTGGTTTTTTTTTTTGAGACAGAGTTTCTCTGTGTATCTCTGACTGTCCTGAAACTCACTCTGTAGAGCAGGCTGACCTTGAACTCAGAGATCTGCCTGTCTCGGCCTCCTGAGTATTGGGGTTAAGTGTGCCATCATGGCTGGCTCTAAAGGAAATTGTCTCGGCTTGCTTTCTAGATGAGGGAGGATATGAGTAAATAAATAAAATCACACACTCTGGAAAGTGGGAACTGATGCAAATGACTTTAACCGCGTCAGCCAGACCCTTGGGCCGCTGTCTTGTTGTCCATGCCTTCAAGCATCAGTAGGATTGCTCAGCTGTCATTCTTACTCCTGCCAGTGTCCCCTTTGCAGTAGGCCTCCCCTGTTGCAAATGTCTGGCCCAGATCTGACTTCTTCTCCTTTGTTCTTAAGTAGAGGATTGAACGTAGGGCTTGGCCCTCTCTCTTCTTTGACACTTTGGTTTGTCTTGTCTTATTTAATGTTTTTCTTACCTAGTATGTAAGACTAAAATTTGTATGTAGGCATTCCTGCAAATAATTATCAAATAAAAATAGGACTCTGCACAAAGAGATGGTTCTTTGTTTAGACTTGTATGTTCTTCCAGTGCTTTTTAGCTTGAGGGAAACAAACAGTTCACGGAGTGTCTGTGTGGAGCTAGACTTCTTGGAGAGAAGATTTGTTATGTTCTCAGTTTTTGTTGTTTTGTTTTTGATGCATGATATACGTTGATAAACATAAAACTCTCATTCCCTCTGTATTCTGACACAATTCTTTGCTGTCAGCTTGGTGTCCTAAAAAATTCTACTCAGGGCTGGAGAGATGGCTCAGTGGTTAAGAGCACTGACTGCTCTTCCAGAGGTCCTGAGTTCAATTCCCAGCAACTGCATGGTGGCTCACAACCATCTGTAATAAGATCTGATGCCCTCTTCTGGTGTATCTGTAGACAGCTACAGTATACTTATATATAATAAACTTAAAAAGAAATTCTACTCAGTTCTAATGCTGCCTACTTAAAGACTAAACTGAAAGTCCCTGAGATTGCTTACTTTAGACATACAAGTGGGATTTTTAGTCAAACACTGGAAAGAGGCTTCTCACCAACGCCCTCGAGTTTACTTGGTCACTGGAGAATATTACACTCATGGTCCTGCAAATGAGAAGAGGCAGGAGGAAGAGTAGGAAGTGCCTGTGCCCCATGACCTCAGCCTGTGCCCCATGACCTCAGCCTGTGCCCCATGACCTCAGCTGGCCTGACGTTTTTAAGAAAACTACGCTGGGTTTTTATGCAGAAGACATTCATGTTCTTTGTCCCATATCTACAACCATCTTCTCTTGGTTTTTGTTTCATTTGGTCTCACTGGAGCCCAGACTGGCCTGGAACTCACTCTGTAGCCTAGCCTCCCAAATTCTGGGATTACATGTGTTAGCCACCAGGACCAGCTACATTCTTTAAAAAAAAAAGAAAAAGAAAAGAAAAAAAAAAAAAGAGTGTGCGTGCATGCATATGCATACATGAAGAAATTCAAATTTCTTCACCATTCAACTCATTAGTCCAAAGGGCAGTTCAAGCTGCCTGAACAGTAGCAGGCTCCTATCAAACTACACTTCTGTGCCAGACATTTCCAACAGGTGAGGACTACTGCAAAGGGGACACTGACAGTAGTAAGACAACTAGAAGGCCAGAGCATGGCACCAAATGCTCTGTAGCTGAAGTTACAAGCACACTCATGTGGAGGCCAGAGTTGACATTAGGTGTCTTCAATTACTCTACACCTCATCTTTTGTAATAGGGTTTCTCACAGAACATGGCAGTCACTGGTCCACTAGGCAAGCTAGCTACTGACCTCTGAGGGATCTGACCATCTCCAATCCTACATTTTGGGGTTACAAACACACCTGATCACACCCAGCCTTGCCCCCACCCCCGTTCCCAGACAGGTACTCTCTATGTAGCCTTGGCTGTCCTGGAACTCACTATGTAGACCAGGTCAGTCTCAAACGCACAGTCACTTGCCTCTGCCACCCAAGTGCTATGATTAAAGATGTGCACCACAACCAGCCCAGCTTTTTATACTGTTTTGTATGTCTGTACATGTGTACAGTGCCAGCAGAGGCCAGAGGAGAGCATCAGATCCCCTAGAACTGGAGTTACAGATGGTGTGAGCCACCTTATAGGTGCTGGGACCCCAAACACAGGTCTTCTGGGAGAGCAGTCAGTGCTCCTGCCCAAGTCATCTCTCTAGGCCATGCCCAGCCTTTTTAAGGATCTGCTGGGGATCCAGGCTCAGGTCCTCATGCTTTAGTGGCAGACACTTTATCAACTGAGCAATCTCTTAAGTCTTTAAGGGTAGTTTTTTTTTTTTAAGATTTATTTTATGTATGAGTACAGTGTTGCTGTCTTCTGACACACCAGAAGAGGGCATCAGATCCCATTACAGATGGTTGTGAGCTACCATGTGGTTGCTGGGATTTAAACTCAGGACCTCTGGAAGGGGAGTCAGTGCCCTTAACCATCTCTCTCTGTCTAGCCCCCTTAAGGGTAGATTTTGATTCATAGGTACTAGTGACACAGAAAGAATGTCTCTAGAAACAGAAAATATATACTTCATTCAGAAAACTTTGGGCAAACATCCTGTAAGGTAAACTGTATTGGTAAGCTGTTATGTCTTGTTTGAGCTCATTGAGAACCTAGTTCTGGAAGCAAGGTTGCCTCCCACCCCCATTTCAGACCCAAATATGTTTGTCTCACAGTGTTCACCAAGGCCTATATTTTTTGGAGATGGATTAGCCCCCATAATTCTGCAACAGGAAAGAAGAGTAGCAAGATGGCCCAAAAGTAAAATTAGTGTGCCCTCAAGAATAGGTAAAGGTGAACCATTTCCAACAGAGGTTGCTATCACTTATCCATGATATAAGTGCCTGTCTTTGGAAACAGTCCACAAGTTCAGCCTGCCATGGGATGCCCATTTGTGGAGAGAAAGCTCAATAAGGAACTACACAGCTAGCTGGCTGCCTTGAAGGACTTTCTCCAGTCCATTTCCTCTGGACATTCGTAAGCCCCTGAACCCACAACTGTACCTTGCTGCTGTTATTTTACTTGGAAACCTCACCCTACGGGACACTGCTCTGGTGGGACTCTCTCTAACCTCAACTCCAGTCAACGGGGGCTTCCCTAGTCAGAGTCTTTTCCTTAGCTTTATTTTTATTTTATGTGTAGGGGTATTTTGTTTGCATGTTATGTTTGTGAACCATGTGTGCTAGTGCCCTCAAGGGTCAGAAGAAGGCATTATTAGATCATCTGGAACTTGAGTTGCAGATGGTTGTGAGCCGCCATGTCAGTGCTGGGAACTGAACCCAGGTCCACTGGAAGAGCAATTGCTCATAACCACTCAGGCAGCTCTCCAGAGTCCAGTTAATTCTACTAGATGCTTTAAACATCCAATGTGAAGGTGACTTACTATCAACTATCAATGTATCTGTCACTATTTATTCTTTACTATCAACTATCAATGTATCTGTCACTATTTATTCTTTTACTTTGGCTTGCTATATGCCTAACTCACTCAGTCACAGCCCAATTTATGGCAACTGTAGATCACTCCCCAGACTGTACAGAATACATCCTTAGCCACAGAACAGGGTGTCCTCCTAGATAAGTGGTTCTCAACACATGGGGTGTAACCCAGGGTCACATATCTTGCATATTAGATATTCATGATTCCTAACAGTAGCAGAATGAGTTATGAAATAGCAGTGAAAATAACTTTATAGTTGGCAGTCACCACAACATGAGAACTGGATTAAAGGGTCACGGCATCAGGAAGGTTGAGAACCACTGGCCTAGATAGTGGGTATAAGCACTATTAATGAATCTGGAGCAGTTTAATATCTTTTTAGATGGAAAACAACATGCTTTAAAGTGATCCTTCGAAGTTTTCTACAATAAATGCTGGTTATACTCAAAAGTGTCTTAGATTTATGTCAGTTTATACTTGAAGAACCACTCTTGACCCTTGTCAGTTTTCTAAAGTCTCTAGTGATTTGAGACACTGAACTCTAGGAAAAGATAGACAAGACATCAAATAGACATGGTAATGCCACATGAACTCCCTTGTCTGATTCCCAGGCAGAACACAGACCACACAAGGCATACAAGGCATAAGAACCAGAGAAGGATAAATGCTATCCCTTCAGATTCTGGCAAAACCATTTCCGTTGGATTTAAGATAATGAGGCTAAGCCTGTTGGCAGTTCATGCCTATAACCCCTGTACTAGTGAGGTCTGTAAGCTTGAGGACAACCTACCCTTCCTAACAAATTCCCCACATGGGAAATAGTAAGATACTGTTTCAAAAGAACAAATATGGGGATAACCATTTTTTGTTTGTTTTTTGAGACAAGGTCTCACTAAGTTGGCCTAAAACTTGCTATGTAGACAAGACATGAACTACCAGTGAATGTCTAAAAGAACTGAATTATCTTAAACTCATTCATTCCTTCAGTAAATATTCCAGTGCCTACCTTGTGCAGGAAATAGAAAAGAACATACAAATCCTCCTCCAGCTAAAGCTGGAAACAGACACTCATACAGTGGTGGGGTTAGTTAATGCCTAGGCCAGAGAACAGTATGAGTGGAGCAAACACACACTGGGGAGGACCTTGTTGGACCTTCTGAGTGGAAGTATAACTCCCTAGAGAATCTTTTAAGTATGTTGCAGGATCTGGGCTTGGGAGGAAGGGAACAAACCTAGGGCTTTAATTATGCTAGGCAAGTGCATATGTGTTATCTTTAAAGATGGCTCTGCCTAGGCTAGCCATGATAGCTCACACCTTTAATCCCAACATTCAGGAGGCAGAGGCAGGCAGATCTCTGTGAATTCGAACAGTGAGTACCAGGACAGCCAGGGCTACCTAGAAAAACCCTGTCTTGAATACACACACACACACACACACACACACACACACACACACACACACGATGGCTCTGCTTGCTTCATGGGTAATGGAGAAAAGTAGACAATGGAGTTAAACGACTATTGCAGAAGCTTAGGACATAACAAACTTCACTTTGAACCTTTGGCAGAAGTTGGGATTGACACAACCACGTTAGAGACTTTAAGCAGAAGTATTTCTCAATTTAAAAAAAAAAAAAAAAAAAAAGCCAAACAAAAATAAAAACAGGACTTCATTAAAACTGTAACTATTGCAAAGTAGTGGTGGCACACACCTTTAATCCCAGCACTTGGGAGGCAGAGGGAGGCAGATCTCTGTGAGTTCAAGGCTAGCCAAGTCTACAAGAGTGAGTTCCAGAACAGCCAAGGCTACACAAAGAAATCCTGTCTTGAAAAAACAAAAACAAAAACAAAAACAAACAAAAAATAACCATTAATGTCAACTATGTTATTTAAATAATTGGTTAATAAAGTACTGCTAATTCTATGGTTAACATGGGTATTTGTTGGGGTTGGGGATTTAGCTCAGTGGTAGAGCGCTTGCCTAGCAAGCGCAAGGCCCTGGGTTCGGTCCCCAGCTCCGAAAAAAAGAAAAGAAAAAAACAAAACAAAACAAAAAAAAGGGTATTTGTTAAGCATAATATAACAAACCTAACTAAAGAGAAGCTTGTTTGTTTTGTTTTTTGAAAAACAGTCTCTCAAATTAGATAGCCCTGGCTATCCTGGAACTTGCTAAGTAGACCAAGCTGGCCTCAAACTCAGAGATCCACCCGCCCTGCCTCCTGAGTGCTTAGAGGAAAGGTGTCAAATCTGAACATGAAAAATTATGATCTGAAGACTAGGTTTCATGTGAGTGCACTTTTAAAGACTTTAGGAATATGCTTTGTGATAACAGTAATTCAATTTTGATCTGATTTGAATGGTATCTGATAATTAAGCCGTGGCATGAATATCATTTAAAATACTTTGTCACTCTTAAGATTTTATAAACAGCCTGAGTTCCTTCATCTTTGCACTAAGCAGAAAGCAGTTAGTAGCATGATGCCTACATGGATGAGAACGGGCCAAGAAAATACCCTTTTCACCGCAGCAGTACAGCAAGATGGCTGAACTGACACAACTTGGAAACCAGTTACCATTTCAGAGCACCAGTGAATGAAGTGGCCCTGCCTGGCTCAGGGAGGACAGGGGCAGGAATACAAAGTAACAGAGTGACACAGAAGAATAGACTTGAAATCCACCATACCAGAATGGATGGATGCTCCTTTCTCTTTGCCTCCCCAACCACCAACCATCTTAAAGCAATTGAAAACTACATGTTTAAATAAGCATATTAAAAACTCAAGGCACGGAGCTGGGGAGATGGCTCAGCAGTTAAGAGCACTGACTGCTCTTCCAGAGGTCCTGAGTTCAATTCCCAGCAACCACATGGTGGCTCACAACCATCTGTAATGAGATCTGATGCCCTCTTCTGGTGTGTCTGAAGACAGCTACAGTGTATTCTATTCATAAGACAAATAATTCTTTAAAAAAGAAAATAAAAAAGAAAGAAAAACCTCAAATCAGAACTTTTGTCTAATACCAGAGGAATAGATAATAAATGTGTCAGATCTATTTTAAAATAGTCTGACACACACTTACATACCATTTAATTATTTAATTTTAAAATCTTTGTGTGGCGTGTGTGTTTTAAGACAGTACCTCACTATGGAGCCTAGACTTGCCCAGAACTCATTAGATAAGCCAAATTGGCCCTGAACCTGTGGTGCTCTCCCCCCCCCCCCATTGCCAGGATTACAAGTGTATGCCCTAAATCTAGGATTTAAAGTGCTACAGCTAGGCTAAAGGCTGACAAGTATTTACATTAACTCTCAAAAAGTAGGGCCTGTGAGACTGCTCAGCAGGGAAGGCATTTGCCTCAAACCTGACTACCAAAGTTCAATCCCCAGAACCCACGTGGTCAGAGAGAACAAACTCCCACAAGCTGTCTTCAGATGCACACACACACAAATAAACAAATGTAAAAAATAAATGTAAAAAGTAAAGCTTAGGCTGGGCGGTAGTGTGCACCTTTAGTCTCAGCACTTGGGAGATATGCAGGCATATCTGAGTTCATGGCCAGCCTGGTCTGCAGAATGAGTTCCAGGACACCAAGACAGCCAGGACTGCACACCATTTTTGAAAAACTGAAGAAAAAAAAAAGGGATTTACCTACCAAACACTAGCCATTAAAATAACTGAAATCCTTTATTTCAATTAAGTATAACTATACTTCTAACATTTCAAAATTTGAGAGCATATGTATACAAAGGCTGAGGAGCTCACTTGCTCTGATACAAAGCATCACATAAACTAAGCAGGGTGGGACAATCCAGTAATCCCAGCTCTGAAGAGGTACAGCTGGAGGGTCAAAAGTTCAAGGTCACTATAGGACTACCTCACAGGCAGCCTAGCAAATAGTATTTACTTTAAATGAGAAAAGGGTAAGAGAAGGAAACAAGAAAAGAGGAGGGAAAAGATATACATGGTATGGTTTGTTTGGTTGGTTGGTTGGGCTTTTCCAAGACAGGGTTTCTCTGTGTAACAATGTTGGCTGTCCTGGAACTCACTGCAGACCAGGCTGGCCTTATACTCAGAGATCTGCATGCCTCTTCCTCCCAAGCACTGGGAATAGAGCTGTGTACCACCACCACCTGGCTATAGTTTGCTTTCTTAAGAGTAGATGGCCTAAAGCTATGGTGACAACCTTCCCCCCTTTTCATTCTGTACTGTAGATTGAACCCAAGTCCTCACCTGTTAGGCAAGTGCCCTATCACTAAGCTACAAGCTCTAGTCCTTGAATATTTTTGATTAACAGTCCTCCTGCTTCAGACTCCTGAGTAATGGCTCCCAGATGTGTGCCTTCAGCATGGTCAGCACTGCCCTCCCTCAAAGGCTAAGGCTTTCTCGGACGATTGCTCCCTATGGTCAGAAAACCCACACAGAGCTGTACCATTCTCTAGCTGGCCTTCATTACTACATGACACACTTTTTCTAACACATTTTAAACTGCTGCATATTCCTAAATAATACTGTTAAAGTTGAATATAAATGTCCTAAGGGTGCCACTGAATCTTACATTTGTATAGCATTTCCACTCAGTCTCAGACAATAATGCTATACCATCCATTCCTATATTGAACACCAAATCCAAATATCTACCTTTTTAACAAATTGAGCTTTAAAAAAGCATCAGATTTTTAGAAAATACAATTAAGGGGGTCACCTGCTCACTTTCCCTAATTTTGCCCTAAATATTTTGGCACCAACCATGCCTTCGTTTATGGTCAAAGAACCTGTAAGGATATCATTACAAATAAGACCTAAAATTCATAACTGAAAATAAAAAGACAAACTATGCTTCATGAAGCTTAGCTCCAAATTCTGACTAAAGAGTTCTCCCAAAAACTGTTCCAGCTCCATGGATCAACAGTCCATAGCAGTTGTCTTCTCTCACCCCACCCCTTTTTGAGGCCAGCGGACTTGGGGCTGGAGTGGTTAAAAGCAGAGGACCCGAGAGTTCTGTCCTCAGCACCCAAGTCTGGTGGCTCAAACCACCTGTAACTCTAGCTCCAAGGGATCTGACTCCCTCTGTCTGGGCCCTAAAAGCACACCCTACCCCAACAGCCCCCTCCCCGAAACTTAGTTTTCTTAATGTGTGCACTTTCCTCCCTAGGAATGTATCACAGTGACCTATAGAGGATACTCAAAGATATAATGTAGTTTAAAGTGCTTCAGATCAGCAATGGCAAAACATAAACTAATGAACCTCTCTTTTTAATTTAGTCCCCATGACAGAGTCATGTAACTTGCAGTAAGCTCAGAAATCGCTACTGTATTGTATTCTTATCAGCCAGCAAAAACCACTGTTTTGGTTGTTCTGTTTTCTTTACCCAGAAAAAAATGAAATCTATCTCTAAAGAGCATTGGGAATGTGTGTGTGTTCTGAAGTCCTATAATGCCTGCTCTTATCAAAATAACTACTACAGAACAATGGAATGGCTAACAAAAAGCGAAAATTAAGACTCTGGGGGTAACAATCGCTTCAGTCCCTCCCTAGTTAAGTATCGCTCATTAACTTGAATGAGTTAGTTCGACACTAAGCACAAGTATGGCCAAATATATACATACATATACATACATATATATGTATATACACACACATATATACATATGTAATATATGTATATATGTTAAATTTTTGAAAAACCCGCTATCTTAAACCCTTTCTCTCCCTGTTGCTAGAGACTGAACCCAGATCTTTATGCACGCTAGAGTTCTCCTGCTAAGCTACTCAAGCAACCCAACGCTCTCTTAATGCCCATGCACGGTAGCAGTGAAGGCGGCAAGTGAAAAAAAAAAAAAAAAATTCCAGAAACCTGACCTTGCTCACAAGTCGACTACTTCTGCACTCCTCCTCCCCCTAGTGTCCCCGCCAGCCGGTTCCCGCAGTCCCAAGTGCTCAGTCTGCCTGTTCTAACATCTGCCTGGCAATGAGTGACTGACAGGCGACCGGAGGGTCCGACAGGAGGTGGCCCGAGAAACACTGAGGCCCAAGAGGAAAAGACTCGAGAAGGCGGAGGGAGGCGACAGCTTTCGCAGCGAGAGGGTCGGGCGTTAGAAACTGAAGGGGACAAGGCCTGCGAGGAGCAGAGGGACAGGGCAGGGAAGAGCGGAAGGGCTGGCAGGCTTGGAGGAGGACACCGAGGCTGCGAGGCCGGGCAGGGTGCGGACTCACGTTCTCCCACCAGCAGGATCCGCACGTCTTTCTTCATGTCGGAGGCTCGCAGGGGCCGCACTCGGCCCGCACGCATGGAGCGCACGCCTCACGCCGGGAGCGCCCAGCCCGTGGCGCCGCTCTCCCCGCGCTACTGCCGCCTCCTGCCAGCCTCTCAGGCCTCTGCGCCCGAATCTCGGCCGCCAGGACCTGCCGCACCGACTCCTCCGCTGGCGCTCCGCTTCGGAGCCGGGGCAAGCCAGCTCCGCCTCCTCCGGCTCCGCGGACGCGGGCGGCGGCGGCGAGGACGACGGCGTGCGGCGAGGGACAAGCGCTTTCGGAACGTCAACGCTCTCATGTATGGAACAGCGCCCCTGCAGGCAGACTGGCCGTAACGCAAAACCCGGAAGGATCTCCCGCCGCACTCAAGACACTGCCAGAGGATGTAAGTGGCAGATTTCTTAGATTCCATTTGTTTTGTTTTACAGAACAAGAACAGAACAGTTCCTTATCCAAGGTCACACAGCAGGAGCTTGGTGGTGAATCGGAGATCTCTTCACTAAACAGGAAGGTCCAGGAGGGCAAGTGACCTGCCTACCTGGTTTCAGCTGTGTTCACACTTTTGCACTTACCTCTCAAAAATATTGAACAAAGTCACTGGCTCCCAGGGTGGGTACACTTCCCAGAGCCCATCACCTGTTTTTTCTTCTTCTTCTTCTTCTTCTTCTTCTTCTTCTTCTTCTTCTTCTTCTTCTTCTTCTTCTTCTTCTTCTTCTTCTTCTTCTTCTTCTTCTTCAAAATGTATTATTTTGTATATTTGTCTATGACATGTGCATTTGAGTATGCATGGTGAGGTCAGAGGACAGTCCTGAAGAATTGCTACTTGGCTGGGCATTATGGCACAAGCCTTTAGTTCCGGCACTGAGAGGCACTTTGGATCCAGGTCAGCAATAAATAAATAAATAGATAAATAAGTTAATAAATAAAAGTATGTCAAATCACAATAAGTCAGAGACTATACTTTATATCTGAATAATGTACTATAAAGCATTTTAGGGGTTGGGGATTTAGCTCAGTGGTAGAGCGCTTGCCTAGCAAACGCAAGGCCCTGGGTTCGGTCCCCAGCTCCGAAAAAAAGAAAAAAAAAGAAAAAAAAGAATTTTAGGTAGGCATGTCCCCATGTCATTTATCCCGGAACACAAGAGGCAGGGGCTGGCAGATCTCTGTGAGTTCAAGACCAACATAGTCTATAAAGCAAGTTCCAGGACATCCAGGCTATACAGAGAATCCTTCTCTTGAAAAACAAAAACCAAAAAATGTGTTTTTTGAGTGTGTGGTGAGTGTATGTGTGTTTAATACAAATACACACGCCCATTCTCAGGTTACTGGAAGTCAGAAGTCACAGTCAGAAGCCTTCCTCTGTCACTGTCCACCTTGGTTTTGCCTGAGAGAGGGTCTGTCACTCAAGCTAGGACTCACTGATTTCACTAGACTACCTGGACAGCAAGCCACTCTGGATTTGCCTGTCCCCACACCCCTCCACCCTCCAGCCCCTGACCCCCAACCCCTATGCCGAGTGATGCAGGACTTTTTATGTGGATGCTGGGAATCTGAACTCAGGTCTTTATTTCTATGGAGCAAGCCCTTTACCCACTAAGCCGTTTTCCAAGCCTCAAAACTTTTCTTTAAAAAAAAAAAAAAAAAAAAAAAAAAGCTACACAAATTCCGGCTCATTAATCACAAAGGCCTTTTGAAGAAGAACAAGACTTGAGGCAACACTCTGTAGAGGGTCATGACCCGAGGAGCTCTCTGCACCACTGCACTTGATAGCAGCACTGATTCTAATTCTGCAGGGCTCCCACTGGAATTAAAAAGAGAGGCGTTCACGATGTTGTAGATGTGTGCTGGCTAAAAGCTCTGACATTTTTATCAAGGGAAAAAGTCTGCTAGGCAGGGATCTACAGAGAAAAAGATCTGGGAAGACGTCAGAGATGTTACTATGAAGAAGCACTTTGTAACTTTGTAACTAACACTTACTTTAAAATCTAAGCAGACCCGCCAGAATGGATCAGCAGTTAAAAGCACTGGCTGTTCTTCCAGAGACCCAAGTTAGATTCCCAGCATCCACATGGTTGCTCATAGTGGTCTGTATCCCCAGGTTCAGGTGACATAGTGCCTTCTGGCCTCTGAAGGCATTGAACATGTACCACACAGTACACAGACATACATGCAGGCAAAAACTCACACACATAAAATAAAATAAAATAAAATAAATAACAATCCAAGATGAATGTGCATAATCACAACACTCAAGAGGCTGAAGCTGGAGGACTGTGAGTTTAAGGTCAGCCTGGACTTCATGTTGTTTCAAACAAAACAACAAAAGTCCAGACCCACAGGAAGGAAGCAATAGCAAGCAATTTCTTTTTTTAAAGATTTAGTGTGTGTGTGTGTGTGTGTGTGTGTGTGTGCTATCTGCATGTATACCTGTGTGCCAGAAGAAGGTTACTGGGACTTGAACCCAGGACCTCTGAGCTATCTCTCCAGCCCAGTAGCAAGCAATTCAATTTTATCTGGCAATATTTATGGATGAATATAAATCAAGGCCAGCACTTCATTAAAGGGGAGAAAAGGGAGTCTGACCTGCTGGAGTTTCTGTCACTTGCAGTGTATGATTCTCAGTACACTCCCCCTCTCTCTCCCTGTCCCTGAACTGTTGTGACCCCCCCATGGCTAGCCTTGAGCCTATGTCCTTCCCATGATGTTAACAAATGTGCACTGGAGGTCACTCAGAATTTCCCCTAAAGATAGCATGGATGGTTTAGAGCAGGGAATTCAGACTGGAGAGATGGTTCAGCGGTTAAGAGCACCAACTACTCTTCCAGATGTCCTGAGATCAATTCCCAGCAACTACATGGTGGCTCACAACCATCTGTAATGAGACCAGATGTCCTCTTCTGGCATGCAGGTGTACATGAAGACAGAGCATTCATATACATAAAGTAAATAAATAAATATTAAAAACAAAAACAAAAAACCAATTCTGCAACATTAAAAAAAAAAAAGAGCAGGGAATTTGGAGTCCCCCTGCTCCTTGGTTCTGCTTGGTTCATCAACTCTGCCAATTACTTGTTGAGCACTATTAGTCAAATTATTTAACATCTCTGCTGCCTCAGAGGCCAAATAGACATAACAGTAGGACATATTATGTGATAGAGTTAAGAGAATTCAATCATCCTATGTAATAAAAAATCCCTAAAATAATGCCTTATGGATAGGAAATAATATTTTTTTGTTTTTTTTTTTTTTTTTTTGTTTTTTTTTTTTTGTTTTTGTAGTTTTTTTTTTTTTTTTTTAATATTTATTTATTTATTATATATGAGTACACTGTAGCTGTCTTCAGACTCACCAGAAGAGGGCATCAGATCTCACTACAGATGGTTGTGAGCCACCATGTGGTTGCTGAGATTTGAACTAAGGACTTTTTGGAAGAGCAGTCGGTACTCTTAATCACTGAGCCATCTCTCCAGCCCCAGGAAATAATATTTAAATACTGAGTATAAAATAAATCCTGAGGGAAATAGGTAATTCCTCCTCCACCTCCTCCTCCTCCTCTTCCTCTTCTTCCTCTTCCTCCTCCTCCTCCTTCGCTCTGTTTTGAGACAGGGTCTCTCTATGTAGCCCTGGCAGTCCTAGAACTCAATACTTAGATCTCAAGAGTTCCATCTGCCTCTCACCTCACCCCACCCCTCCCAGGGCCATGTGCCACCACACTCAGTTAAAGGAGGCTACTTGTACCTCTCCAAGTCTGAGGATCTAGCCCCATGATGAAATACACACAAAACACAAGGCAGAAGGCATTGTTGGCAGTGAAACCTACTATGGGCATATGGCAGATTTATTGGAGTGTATTAAACAGATCGGGTGATTCCAAGAAGACCTGTTGGCAGGTAGACTGCACTGGTAGAATTTTTCTCCAGTGTGCTAAAGGGGAGCTTTCCTGTCACAGATCAGGCCATGGGGGGGGACCACTGGGAAGTGAGAGCAAAGTGCCTCTTCCTGGAGACATGAGGATCTCTCTTTTACACCTATCAAAGGGAACATTTGGAGTCCCAGGAGGCTGTTACACCCCAGGCTTGTAGGCAGGCCTGCTACACTGGGCAGGACAATGGCTTCATCGCTGATCCTCACCAGCCTGGGCAAGAGGCCAAATAGAACTTGGGTTGGCTTCAGTCCCACCCTTCCGACCCATCTATCTTGGGTTCTCTATTCCTTCACGTTTTCTTCTTCTCAGTGCTGGGGACTGACGCGGGGCCTTGCACACACAAGCCTTCTACCACCAAGTCACAGCCCGAATCCCCTTCTTACCTTTCCTGTGGTGAAGCAGAACCTCACCACATCACCCCAAGCCGGCCCCAAACTCACTCTGTACCTAAATGGGTGCTGAGCTTGCAATCCTGCCTCTCTCAAGGAACTGGGATTGTAATCTGTGCCTCCAGGAGCCTGTGGGGCACCTCTCCTTCATTTCTGTTGTTTAAGAAGGCTGATTGCTTTCCTACCATGCCTGTTCTGGTGAAGCAAAAAAAAAAAAAAAAAAAATCCAAAGCCTGGGTATCTCTAAGCTTTCAGCAAAGTTGATCTTGGTTCAATGTTAAAATATCCATGTCCTCTACACGGACCTGGGAAGGAAAACTACTGAATGGAATCTGTCTGCAGAGACTGACTGGCCAATTAGACTTTCAGTCCTGTGAAGAGATTAGAATGTGGCAGGTCCAGAGAGGCTACTTACCTTATTCTGGACTAAGTTCTGTCCTCTGGGACAGACTTTGCCAGAACTAATATCTTGTGACAGATTAAAAAAAAAAAAACTTTTTAGAGGGGCTGGAGAGATAGCTTAGTGGTTAAGAGCACTGGCTGCTCTTCCAGAGGTCCTATTCCTTCCAGAGATTCAATCCCAAGCACCCACATGGCAGCTCACAACTGTCTGTAACTCCAGTTCCTGGGGATCTGAAACCCTCACACAGACATACATGCAGTCAAAATGCCAATGCACATAAAATAAAAATAGATAAATTTAAAAAAAATGTCTGTGGTGGCATATACCTTTAGTCCCAGCACTCAGGAAGCAGAGGCAGGCAGACCTCTAAGTTGGAGGCCAGCCTGATCTACAGAGTGAGTTCCAGGACAGCCAGGGCTACACAGATCCTATCTTGAAAAACCCAAACAGACAAAAATAGCTTTTAGAATCTATTGCCTTAGTAAGCAACTATCTTCTACCCATCCGTATCTAAGAATGCTGTCAGGTAGTATTTTGAGCCTATGGAAAGGTTTTCTGTCTTCTATATACCTTCATCTCCTATACCCACCCGTAGATTATAAACTTGCCTTGGTTTATGACTTTCTCTTTTTTCTGTGGAACTATAAAAACTTTATGAAGCTGATTCCACACTGGAACATGGAATTTGGAGTAACTTAAATCTGTGTTCCTGGGGCCAGTCACTCAGAATGGCTCCCGAATAAACTGATTCTTACTCCCTTTAAGATAAGAGCTGTGGTTTTGTGTCCCAAGGGTCAGGCTCCAGAGGACAAAGTGTCTGTTTGCTTGATTTGGCCTGAGGGTGTATCACTGACCACATTTACTTATTAAAAGGGACTTCTTTGTAACTGTGTTGGGAGAAACTTTTCAAACAAAACCTCATCGATTGATTAGGAAGAATCCAGTTTTTTTTTCTGAGTCTTTTTTAGGATCCTTCAAGTCCATTGGAAAACAAGTCATCTTGATAAAGAAATAATTAATATTGAGAAGCCTGTCTGACCACCTCCCCTACAAATAGTCTGAATTTCCTATGAGGGGGTTAAAGGCACAGACTGAATTCTGCATTTCTTCTCCATTGCTTTGCCAGCTGTTCAGCTCTAAGCAAGTAGCACAGCATCTCTGAGATGCATAACCTCACCTAGACAGCAGAGCTATCTCAGGGCATCTCTTTGAGAAGGGAACGGTGCAGGCAAAGTGTTCATCACATTGCTCGACATGGAGTGTGCGCTCCCACATCACACCCAACAGCACATTTCGAACTCTCGTTCTGTTTCCAAGGGCAAAGTGATTAGCCTGCCCACAATGCTGTAAACTCTAAAAGGCAAGTGAGTATAATTTTTTTAAGCAATATTTATTTTAGGGCTGGAGAGATGGCTCAGTGGTTAAGAGCACTTAAACTTGCCTTGGCTTAATCTTTAAAAAAAAGAAATATTTATTTTATGTATGCGAGTACACTGTTACTGTCTTCAGACACACCAGAATAGGGCCTCAGGTTCTATTACAGATGGTTGTGAGCCACCATGTGGTTGCTGGGATTTGAACTCAGAACCTCTGGAAGAGCAGTCAGTGCTCTTAACCACTGAGCCATCTCTCCAGCTCCCGATGAATATAAATTTAAATACCTTAGCTACATTAATTCTTTTTTCTGACTCTCAATACTATGTAGGTCACAGGATATTTGTGAAAAACAAAAAATTCCATGGACAGTTAATTGACAATTTTTTGCTTACTCCAGAAATCACCAGAATTAAATATATATAGTAATGAAAAAGAACAGTAGCTGTCATTCAGTGTAGACAAAGTTGGTTCCAGAACTTTTCTCACATTCTAAAATTGGAGGATTCTCAGGTTCTTCCTATGAAATTCATGATGTTTGCACATAACCTAATCCCATCTTTTTTCATTCACTGATACACCTTAAGATATGCGATTTCTTTTAATTTCACCTAAATGATAGGTGATATCATTTAGGAAATAATGACCAAAAGTCTACATATGGTCATTATGGGTATGATTTGTTCTATTTTGTTGTTGTTGTTGTTGTTGTTGTTGTTGTTACTGGTTTTTGAGACAGGGTTTCTCTGTGTAGCCCTGGCTGTTCTAGAACTATCTATAGAGAGCAGGCTGGGCATGAACTCAGAGATCTGCCTGCCTCTGCCTCCTGAGTGTCACCATGCCTGGCTGCTTTCTAAGTATTCTTGATTCGTAGTTGGTTCACTATGGAGATTTAAACAGAACCTGATAATAAATACTGAGGGCAGAATGAAATAGAAAGGTAGATGATAGATAGACAGACAGACAGACAGACAGACACACAATATTGATACTGGGAGTATCAGTTGATAAACTGGGAGTAACAAGTTGATGTTATAAAGGATTTACCAATAAACTTGCTTAGGAACTATTAAATTTTACAACACTGCCTCCACCATAACTTCAAGATAAGCTACTAAAAAGGCCTGTTAGGAACTGTAGAAAGGGAAATTTTGTAACTCTAATTTTTTTTTTTGGTTTTTTTTTTTTGAGGGCTGGGGGCCGAACCCAGGGCCTTGCGCTTCCTAGGCAGCGCTCTACCACTGAGCTAAATCCCCAACCCCTGTAACTCTAATTTAATTGAAGTTTAGGCCTGTTGAGAAACAACAACAACACCCTTTCTGTTAAGATTTGTACACCAAGGGTTGGGGATTTAGCTCAGTGGTAGAGCGCTTGCCTAGGAAGCGCAAGGCCCTGGGTTCGGTCCCCAGCTCCGAAAAAAAAAAAAAAAAAAGATTTGTACACCAAGATGCAGCCAGTTACCTTCCATTCCTATAGAAGGAGACGCCCTGGCTCACAACCTGTCAATATGTCCATCCCCACACATATCAAAGAAAATGCCTTTGGTGTTGTCCTTAATCTCAGCTCTCTTGAGGTAGAACCAGGTGAATCTCTGAGTTAGAAGTCAGTCTGAACTAAATAGCAAATTCCAGGACAGCAAGGGCTACCTAGAGACTGCCAAAACAAAACAAAACAAAACAACAACAAAAAAAACCCAAGGTAACAGTACTGGGTTAATAGCTGTCATTGATGAAGTTCAGGTGTTCTGGTTCTGTTATCAGGAAAGGCAGAGGACAGAACCTAGGGCTTTGTGCATGCAACGTAGACTCTATTGCTAAGTCACACCCCAGCCTGGGTATGATTTTAAAGCAATAAATTCATGGAACTTTTTTAAAAATATCATTTATTTAATGTATATGGGTACACTGTAGCTGTCTTCAGACACACTTGAAGAGGACATCAGATCCCATTACAGATGGTTGTGAGCCACCATGTGGTTGCTGGGAATTGAACTCAGGACCTCTGGAAGAGCAGTCGGTTCTCTTAACCGCTGAGCCATCTTTACCCGTCCTCGTGGAACTATTATTACACGACAATGACTAAATAACATATATCCCTTCTGGTTGTGGGTCCTTAAGGTCACTGTATGCTTCAAAGATCACTCTAAGACCCACTGAACTCAGCACAGTTACGACAGTCATGACTGCAGTTTATTACACCAAAAGGCCCCAGAATAAAATGAACAGTAGAAAAAGGCACACGAGGTAGGGTCCAGGAAGACTCCCTCCATAGGACAGTGCTCCACCCTTCCAACAGAGGTATGTGAGGACATTCATAGCATACCCTAGAGATGTTCACTCAGCTATGCTGTTGGGTTAGGCTTTTAACTGAGGGTGGTGGGTGTCAGTCATGTAGGTGTGACTTGTTGGCCACAGCCTGATTGAACGGTTCAGTCCCAGATGAGGCCACAGAGAACGGTCCGAAGTCCTTCTTATTAGGTAGGCTATTCTGAGGCCTCAGAGGTCACTGTGAGGAGACACTCCAGACCAGTCCTTTCTCTGAAATGTCTAAGGTTTAAAGAGCTCAAACCTGTTTAGTTAATCCTACCCCATCCAAAAAAGACTAACTTTAAAAGAGGGCAGAGTCAATGCTGGCCTTGAACTCTCTTTGTTCATCATTGCTGGCCTGGAACTTGCAGTGATCCTCCTGCCTCCACTTCCCAAGTGCTGGAGTTATAGGCATGTGCTACCATATCCAGTCTCCCTAAGTGGAATTCTCCAGTTGCCCCTAAACAGAGAGTCTAAGAAGCCACTGTCCTAGCCCCAGGGGGAGCTTCATGTGTTTACTTACAGTATTTCCAGGTAGTTTCCAGGAGTTAAGCCATACAGCCAGAAGGCAGGATGCAGAGGGGAGGAGCTGGAGACCTCACACTCATACAGAGGCCTCTCCTGATCAGCCACCGAGTAGAAGGCAAGCTTCCCCAGCTCGAGGTCGAGCCACACGCCCACAACCTCAGGAAGGCCTGAGGACAAGTCTGTTTTCTTCATCATGGCCCAAGCAGAGAACTGGCCAGGCCCTCTCCACTCTATACACCAAGAGTCCATGGTCCTTCCCAGCATCTTGTCCCGCTTCATGCCCCAAGAAGCCACCCCAACAGCCCAGTGGCTGCAGCTCCGAGTGTCCACTTCCCAGTACTTCTGCCCAGAAGAGAAGGCCTGAGAGCATAAGACCTGGCTAATTGAGAATCTCTCGGAACTCCAATGATAGGGTTGTAGAGCCCGAGACACGGTCACCGTTCGGCGGTTGTTGGAAACCTCCAGGTTACAGGAGATGCTCCTCAGGTCAAAGGTTGGACTGATGGCCCCTGGGGAGGAATAAACACCAAGGTCAGTTATGTTTGTCATTTTTTACTCATGTGTTTGGGTGTTTTACCTGCACGTATTTCTGTGCACCACACACATGTAGTGCCCACAGAATTAAGAGGGTGTTAGGTCCCCCGAGACAGGCATTCCAGACCATTATGAGGCACCAAGAGGGTACGGGGAATCAAACCTAGGTCCTCCGGAAGAGCAGCTTCTTAACCACTGAGCCATTCCTCCAGTCATGGATTGCCAGTTTTGGACCATCCATGTTGGAAGTCATTCACACAATAGTAAAAAGTAGCATTTTGCATTTTTGGTGTGATGTTTACCACTAATTGGATACGTAATGCGAGGGAAGCTCTGCATAACCCTCATCTGTATTATCAACACCCTATTCCTGTTGTTCTCTTTTTTGATCTCCCAGCAGTTAGTTACCTCTGAATCCCACAAAACACAGTCATAATTTTTTCTCAATACCTGTGTATTGGAACACAGCTATCTATGGCAAGATGTACGTGTCATTGTTTTTATATAAATTTCCTTTCTTCCTTCCATTCTAGCTCTGGGAATGAGATCCAGGGTCTTGTACCTACTAGACAAAGGCTGTAGTACTGAGCCACACCCCCAGCCCCTATTGGTAAGTACTTGGATACTGTGTCTTCTCTGCTCCAGGCGCTTCTCTCTCCCCCTCCATCTCTCATGTAGCCATAAGGCAATTTTACCATGTTACTATTATCATTGCAAAGACAAGAGAACCAAGCCCCTAAGAGGTAACTAGTCCAGGCTTGCATAGCTATCTAAAGAGCTGCTAGAGTCAAAACCAGGAGTCCAGGGGGAATGTGCTCTTAAGGACCACCTAGCCTGGGCTAACACAGTATATGTACCAGGGGGAGCAGACCGGCAACTGTAACTGGTGACATCAGAATGGATGTGCTCCAGGACAGCTGAGCCCAGAATTTAGGACTCTGAACCCTCTTAGCCTTAGTATGAAGCTCTCCGTATGAAAAAGCAATCCAAGAATAGAAAGTCACAGACAGCTCAGTGGTGGTGGTGGCGCTCGCCCTTAATCCCAGTCAGGTGGATTGCTGAGTTTGAGGCCAGCCTGGTCTACAGAGTAAGTTCCAGGATAGCCCAAGGAGCTGGGCCCAGCACATTCTTGCAGTTCCTCTATGCAGCATGTAAGTAAGTAGTTCTTCAGGCTGAGTCTCGGGTAGCCCAGGCTAGTCTCAAACTCAGTAGGTAGTTAAGGATATCCTTGAAACGCTGATACTCCTGCTTCTACCTCCCATCACACCTGGTTTATGCAGTGCTGGGGGAACCTATCTTGTGCATGCTGGGAAAGTGCTCCATCTACAGGGCTCTATCCCACACCCAGTACATATGTTTTAAATAGATCTCATACTTACATAGGGAAAACTGAGACACTTTCCTGGATACAGGACACCTCTGGTCAGGCAGCAGGCCTACAGAAGATGCCATTTCTAGGATTTAAAGGAATAATTGGGAGGAGGGAAGCCCATTAGCAAAAGTCAAACTGAAGGCATTTTGTAAGCTGAGGTTTTTACAAAGCCTACTTTATTTAGGGTTCTTTAAAGCCTCAATCTCCCTTCTAGCCCACTGGACCGGCCAAAGTTTGGGGAGAAAGATGGTTAGTAGGACAAGGGGGTTGTGGGCCTGTTTAGAAGTAGTTCATTAGGAAAATTTCAATCTTCGTGGTCAAGATATTAGCAGTCCAGTCCAATAACAAATACCAAGCAGTAGCAGCGGCTTGATCCAGCAGAAATCGTGAGGCTCTGTCCAATCGATCTGAGTCAGCAGAAGTGGCAAGAAGCCGCCGAAATACAACGAGAAGTTTTTCGGGGCATTTTTCTCTATGGAATTGCAAGCGAAGATCAGCAAAGCATTGCACGGTGGAGCTATGCAAGAGAGGCCTTTCACTGTCCGTAGGGCTCTACCTATACTCTTTCTAAACATCACCGGCCTTCTCAAGTGTCTGCCTCAGCAAAACATCCTCTCACAAGGCAGCGTCCAAAAACAACATCACATAACTCAACTGAGTCTCCAAAGAAATCAGAAATGTCCACTTCAGTATCCAACAGTCACACGATGGGCACAGACCTGCAATTCTTCCTCCTTGGCACATTTCTGGGTTGTGCCAGATGCTCAGACCAAGAACATGCAGCCCCGTGTCATCATTGTGGAACTTTTTTTTCAAACTGTTTTCCCCCACAAAACTCCAAACTCCTTGCTAGCAAGGAAGTTGTTCATCTTTATGTTCTAAACACTGGGGACCATAGACAGAAAGTGTTTTATGGATATTTATTGCATAAACAAATACAGTTCCAGGAGATTACAGCACCTTCTAATCCAGAATACTCACGACCCCCACATCAGCACCACAAACCGTCGTTACATAATCCACGGAATATGAACTGATGAGAGGTTCACCTCCAGTCCTGGCACCTTCCGCACCCTCTCCATGTTCATATTTAACTATGCACCTTAGCAAGTGTATCCTCCACACTGTAATGACCATAGGACGACAGGAAAGAGAGAGGAGGAAAGCCCTACAGCATGGCAAAGGTGGAATCTTCTCCCATCTTCTCTGTTCTTTTTCTGATATGCATATGTATGTGCGTTTTTGATTCTGTGTGTGCGAGCGCACAAAGGTGAGTGTGAAGGCCTGGTATTGATGTTGAAAATCACCCTCGATCACTCTTTCGCCTTACTCATTGAGACAGGCCTCTCAATCAAACCCAGAGCTCGTCTATATGGGTAGTCTTCTAGCCAGCTTGCTCTGGGGATCCCCTATCTCTGCCTTCCCATGGTGATTCCCCTGCAGGCTTTACAACAAGCAAGGGAAAGCTGGTCAGGGTGAGATTAGAACGAAACTCGGTTCAGCCAAATTTTATTCTTACCAGCTTTGGGTCAGGTCCTCCAGAGCCTGGCCCAGATCATTTTACTTTGGCCATATGTGGTAGTTTGAATATGCTTGGCCCAGGGAGTGTCACTATGAGGAGGTGTAGGTTGGTAGAGTAAGTGTGACCTCGTTGGAAGAAGTGTCTCATTTTGGGGGTGGGCTTTGAGAATGTCTCCTAGCTGCCTGGAGGCCAGTCTTCTCCTAGCAGCCTTCAGAACAAGATGTAGAACTCTCAACTCCTCCAGCACCATGCCTGCCTGGATACCACCATGCTTCCTGCCATGGTGATAATGGACTGAACTTTTAAACCTGTAAGCCTGCACCAATTAAATGTTGTCCTTGATGGGCGTTACCTTGGAAATGGTGTCTCTTCACAGCTGTGGAAACCCTAGCTAAGGCATCTTAAATAAGCAGAGCGCAATTTTGGAAAAAAGGATTCAGGTAACAATGAACTCAGCCCCAGGAGTTTAAGGCACGCTTATATCGGCGCTCTTAGCAAAGCGCACACGTGCACACAGCTCCTTCACAAGACCCGGTGCTGCTCACTCAGAGAGTACCCAAGGTTTACGGTCTAGAGAGACTGACGAGGTAAGCATCATGCCTGTGCGAGTCAGGATCCGCCTGTCGCCAAGACAACACGACGTCACTTAGGCTGCCGTGAAGCACAAGAAACATCCCTCCTAAGGATGGGTTTTATGATCTAAAAGCAATGCTCAAGATTTAGGTGAAACAGTCTGAGAAATTCTGGATGATGGAGCAGAGACCATCTCAGACAGCAAAGGTTATAAAACTCTGTCATTCCTGTCATTCCAGAAAGAGCAGCTATGCATCGCAGTCCACTGAAGAGGGAAGCCGTGTGTTTATCTTTCCTGGCTTCTCCATTGCTCATCTGTCTCTGCACAAGGCCTTTTTGCCTTCTACACCTTCCCAAGCTGGAATCACGAGTGGGCCTCCTCAGCCACCTGGCATTTATGAGGGTTCAAGGGACCCAAGCTTCAGTTCTCACACTTGGGCCACAAATGCTTTAACCACTGAGCTGTCTCCCCCACCCCCCAATTTGGACCTTGTGACAGCAAAATAGGGCAAAAGTAAGGCTCAGGTTGAGTTGAAAGACTACCTAGGGTGAGAGCCATGGTAACTCAGGGCAGAACAGGACAAGTGCCAATCAGAAGCCATTCTGTCTGTTCTTAGACGGGTCTTAAGTAAACCATACTGACCTTAAACTTACCAGAAAGGCAGTGCTGGCTTTAAATCTATTCTCCTGTCTCCACCTAGCACCAAGTGGTAGGATCTCGAGTATGCACTACTATGCTTGGATTAAAAGCCAGTCTCAAAATTCAGGTCAGTTCGGAAACAACTCAAGTGTCCAACCAGTGAATAAATGATTATTCAAAATGCAGCAAAAACACTTTAAAAAAAATAAATTCTGATTCACGCTACATGAATGGACCTGAAAAGGGTTCTTCTAAGTGAAATAAAATAGCCACAAAAAAGACAAACGCTGGGGTTTGAGGGTGTAACTCAATGCTAAGTCATATCTCTGGCATGCATGAAGCTCTGGTTTTGATCCCACAGAGCACACATGCACACATACACAGGCACACGCACACGCACAGTAGAATCCCAGTTCCCAGAGGGTAAAGGACCTGACGGGAATAAAGATTCAACTTTGCAGGTGAAAAGGTTCTTAAGATCGGTCGTACAAACATGTAAGTATAATTAACTGTTGGCTCAGCTGCACTCAACAATTGCTAACCAAGTAAAAACGGTGTCTTAGTGATAGAGACTCTTGCTATGATGAAACGCCATAACCAAAAGAAAGTTGGAAAGGAAGGAGTTTATTTGGCTTATAGATCCATGTTGCTGTTCATCATCAAAAGATGGAAGGAGGGGTTGGGGATTTAGCTCAGTGGTAGAGCGCTGCCTTTTAGGGAAGCCAAGCAAGGCCCTGTTCGGTCCCCAGCTCCGAAAAAAAAAAAAAAAAAAAAAATGGAAGGAAGGAAAAGAAGAGAGAAGGAAGGAGGAAAGGAAGGACGGGGGAGGGAGGAGGAGGAGGGAGGAGGGAGGGAGGGAGGGAGGAGATGCAGACAGAAAACCAAATCTGAATTCTGGAGCATATACAACTGAGGCCCTTTATTTCTCAAGCTAACTTCTGGAACAACTAATAAACATTATTGAAGAGACCCTGCCTTTTCTATTTAAACAGAACACCTTTTAATGCAAAGTGGTGTTATTTAAATGCAGAAGGCAGCTGGAGAGAGCAGCAAGGAGCACTTGTGACGCCCTGCAGTCTACCCTCAATAGCACCAAGACAAAAATCTAACTGAACGTTAAAAAGCTATAATAAGATACATATTCCTAAGTTCATAAAGCAGGAGCCATGGGGAGTAGAGTTTTGGGAGGCCAGGGCCAATGTCTAATGCCTGACAGGCATCATTACTGAATTCTAATGTAAGTCAAGAGAACAAGAGGGAAAAGTGGTTCCTTCGCACTGGTACCATTTAGTGTTAATACATTCCCCAAATACAATAGAGATGCTTTTCCTCCCTGAGACAGGATCTTACTATGAACTCTAAGAACTCATAGAGACCCACTTGCCTCTGCCTCTTGAGTTCTGGAATTGAAGTTGTGTGCCCCTAAACTCAGGCATAACTGTCTTTTTGATAGGCTCTATTGAGAAGTAGAGCTGGGTGTGGTCACTCACACCTTTAATTCCAGCACTCAAAAGCTTGCCGAGTTCAAGGCCAGCTTGGACTACATGACAAACTCGAGGACAGGGAGGAATACAAAGAGAAACCCTGTCTCAAAAACACAAAACAAACAAAGTTAATTGTATAGTTTCATGCCCGTTTTCCTTTTTACTACTATCCCTCCCACAACACCCTGACCCACACTCTTTCTGAGACAGGGTCCCTCTCATGTACTCCACGTTGGCCTTGAACTGAGGCTCCCACCTCCACCTCCCAAGGGCTGGGGTTGGAGGTAGGTACTGCTGTGCTTAGTTTCATGCCTTGTTGATAAAAACATTTACTAAGTAGGAGGTAAAAAGGCTGATGAGACGGCTCAGTGGGTAAAAGTACTTGCCATCAAGCTTGATGATCTCGGTTCAGTACCCACATATTATGCTCCCCAAATTATCCTCCTACTCATGCACACAGATTGTGGCAAATGTGTTCAGAAGATCATAGGCATGAATACACACATACACAATAAATAGTGAATAAACAAACAAACACATAAAGAATTTTTTTCTTAAAAAGACACAAATAGGGGTTGGGGATTTAGCTCAGTGGTAGAGCGCTTGCCTAGGAAGCGCAAGGCCCTGGGTTCGGTCCCCAGCTCCGAAATAAAAAACCAAAAAAAAAAAAAAAAAAGACACAAATAAAAAGCAGTCAGGTGAGATGGAAGATATGGTGAGGTCCAGCTAATCAGAAGGCAAGAGGATCACATAAGCCTAGGAGTTTGAGGTCAGCTTGGGCAACGTAAAGAAATCTCAGCTCACTCCTACTCAGCTTATACAATCACAGTGAAAACAGCCATGCATCAATCAGATCCTTAGAATGGAGGAAGAGCTGGGCAGAAAAGCCAAGTTTTCTGGCAGGCCCTTCAGGAACCCACTGGCCAAGTAAGGCATGGACTGGAGATCCCTGGGGCTACCAGATCCTCTGTCCCTGGTGTTACCCAGGCGGCTCAAGGCCACCCCAGTGCTTGCCCCTCCAATGTCACTGCTTCCTTAGACGTCCACCCCTGACCACCTGGAGCCCTGCTGGAGACCCCAGCTCTGTAATCATGTGATCGGTCTGAATCATTGTTTCTGTCACCTGACTTCCCAGTTAGTGTCTGGAGCCCTCAGAACTCCAGTGTGATCTCTAGGGTGCCCACCGTCAAGACTCCCCCAGTGGTTTACATGCAAAAATAAAAGCCGCAGAAACCCCAAAACCCCCGAAATAAAAGAAAACAGCCATGTTCTGAGTCCTGTCCCCAAAGAATGAAGCCGGGGGCAACTTTGCCATTCCTGCCCAACTGAAGTGGCAACTTCCGGTTTCTTTGGGTAGTTATGTCAAATGGTGTTTTGCTAAAGCAGATATGTGGAAGGGCAGATGATGTCTAGAAGGAAAATAAATAGACAGACAGTGGAAGACCCTGGAAGGTGTTGGTGTGCCTTACTCTTCACTGGTCTTCACTTCCTTGGGAGAGGCACAGCAGAGAACTTCTCCTGGCATCCCTGCTGGTCCTGGTTGCCCCTGTTGACGCATGCTGCTTCCTGTTTGCTATCCTGACACCACTGAACTAGACTGCTGGTATTCTGACCGATGGATATTGAAACTGCCCCAAGGAACAGCATCCAGCAGAACATCATGGTTTCTTCTGGATCGACCTGCTGTTGCTAAATCGTGACAGGTGTTCATGAGCACATCCGACTGCTACTGCTGACTCTGTGAACTGAACCGCTGATACCCTGACAACACAGACTGGATTTGCTCCAACAACTTTTCCTTTCCACCACCTCTGGTGAGTGGTGGGCCAGAAGGGAAGTTAGAGCATTTAATAAGCCTTATTAAAAGTAGGTTTTGAAAAGTATAAGCCTAGACCCAACTTCCTTAATCAGTCCTGGTCTACTAATTATCTGCTCACCCTCAACTTTTTTAGGAGCTTCATTCCACGTGACACTCCCTTGCAGGGTTTCCTGAATTTTTTCTAGGTCACGGAGAATCTCCTGAATTTTCTTCTGAGACGAACTGAAAGTCACCAGCTTTGGAGAATCCAAGGGATATTCCTCCTCAGAGGAAGAATCCTGTTGATCAAGGAAGAATGGACAATGAAATGAAATGAAAACCAACTGAGGAACTCATAAAATACACCCAAGCTCTGCCTTCCAGCTGTAATTTTAAATGGAAGTATAAACAGGCTTTGTTTTATTTTATTTTATTGTTTTTTGATTTGGAGACTGGGCTTCTCTGTGTAGGCCAGGCTGCCTCAGACTCAAGAGGTCCACCTGCCTCTGCCTACTGAGTGCTGAAATGAAAAGCAGCAGCACCACCTCCAGGCAGAATTCTTTCTGGGGAGCTGGAGTTACAGTTAATTGTGAGCTACCACGTGGGGACTGAAGATCAACCCCAGTTCATCTAGAGAAGCAAGTGCTTTTAACTGCTGAACCCTATTTCTGGCCCCATTTTACACACAATGTATTGTTTGCTTGGTTGTTTGTTTTTCAACAGGGTTCCTCTGTGTAGCCCTGGCTGTCCTGGAACTTGCTTTGTAGCCCAGGCTGGACTCAGACTCAGAGGGATCTACCTGCCTCTGGGTAGATCTGCCAAGTGCTGGGATTAAGGGGCATGTGCCACCACACCCAGCGATTATTTATTTCTTAATGTATTTTTTTATGGTGCTAGGAATCAAATCCAGACTCGTTCATGAACTCTATTAAGCTACATCCCAGTCTATAAGGTCCTTTTTATTTTATTATTTTATTTTATATGTTTTTTGGTGTATGTGTGAGTGTGTGTGTGTGTGTGGTTATCTATGTATGTGGTATAGGGAGAGTATGTGTGTGAGAGAGTGTGTGTGTGTGTGTGGTATGTGTGCACATGGAAAACGATGTCAGGTGTCCTGCTCTGTCACTCTCCACTCTATTCCATTGAGACAGGGTCTCTCATTGATCCGGAGCCAGGCCGATGGTCACAAAAATCTCACTCCTTCAGCCACAGCACGCTCACTTGTAACCCCTGTTCTAAGATCTCAGTAAGATCACAATGGCTTGCTGGTTCCAACAGATGTCCCTGGTTCCAGGAGAGACCCTGCCTCAAAGGAATAGGCAGACAGTAATAGAAGAAGTTACCTGATACCTTCTTCGTGGCCCTGAGTACACAAGTCAGAAGGTTACAGCTGTAGTAACTGATAAAACAAACATAAAGGCATGTGAAATCTTAAGAGCCTCTGACAGGGAGTTTGATTCATTCAAGGAAATCGGTGAAGGCTACTCTCCCAGAGGGGGATGATTTAGGGGACTGGGAGGCAGTGAGGCCTTCAGCAGGTGAGTGGAGCAAGGTTGTCAGGGTTGCTGGAAGCACAGTCCCATTCCTTTCTCCCCGGCCTTGGGGTTGTGAGGCTCTGCCCTACCACATGTTCCTGCCAGTGCCATTGGACTCCTGTACATAGTGACCTAAAATAAACTTTTCCATTTCAGAAGCCGGTTATCACTGTTACTCAGACATCGTCAGAGTATTTCAGGCAGATGAGTTAGATGAAGAAAGCTAACTAAAATAGAGTGGAACATCTGTAGGGCTATGATGACAACCCAGGCAAGAGACTGTCATAGGCCTGGACTTGAGAAGTCTCAGAGGAGCTCAGGCATGAATAGAGCTGGAAGATCTTCAGCTGGCCTTGGAGCTACAGTGCGCTGCTAGGCAGGTTAAGGCACAGGAAGTGTCATGACTTCCAGGCTTTTGACTTGTGTGTTTGGAAGAATGAGACCAAGACAGTGATGGAGACTCCCCAGAGGAACTGCGCTGTGTTGGAGACAGCCAGAAGGAAACGTTGAGAAACGAAGTGGAAGCTTCTAAGTCCTTGGAAAGCCAGTTATGTCAAATGATTGTTTGCTGGGGCTCACAGGTGGAAGGATGTCTTGATAAAGCAAACATGTAAGAGGCTGTTGTCCTGAAGCAGGTGAAAGGATGCTTGATGAAGGAGTATCAATGTGGCCCCACAGACAGTGGGAGACAAGCACCGTACGGGTCTGCCTTACATAGCTTTGCGGAGCTCAACTTGTGATACACAGCCATTGAGAGAGGCTCTCCCAAGAACTGTTTTCAAGGGCTGGAGATGGCTCAGTGGTTAAGAGCACTCCTGCTCTTCCAGAGGGCCTGAGTTCAATTCCCAGCAACCACATGGTGGCTCACAAACATCTGCAGTGGGATCCAGTGCCCTCTTCTCATGTGTCTGAAGACAGCTACAGTGTCCTCACGTGCATACAAGAAAGAAAGAAAGAAAGAAAGAAAGAAAGAAAGAAAGAAAGAAAGAAAGAAAGAAAGAGAAAAAGTAGGTTGCAAAAACTGCATACCTACAGAGAAACAAGAAAGGAGGGTAAGGAGTCCATGGCCAGCTCTCATTATATACTGAATTCAAGGCCAGTCTGGGCTAGAGATGCTACCACATAAAACAAAAGCAAATAAAGCAACTGGGGACTGAGCATAGTGGAACTCGGGAGTATTCAGGAGGCTGGTACAGGAGGACCATGAGTTCCTGGTGAACAACAAAATTCCATCTCAAAAGGAAGTAGGGTGCTTGCTGCACAAATCCGATGACCCGAGTTAGATTCCTGGAACCCAGACTCCGGAAAGCTGGGCTCTGACCTCCACACACCCTACCCTGCACACACACCCTCTCAACACACATACCCTCCCCTCTACACAATCCCCCCGGCACACACAAACTCCCCTCCACACAATAATAAAAATACTTTCTGCAAGGTCACTGGGTGAGGCTGGAGAGTTAGCTTGTCAGCGAAAAGCATTCGTTGCTCTTGCACACGACCTGCGTTCAATTCCCAGTACCCACATGAGGGCTCACACCCATCTATAGCTTTGATTCTAAGGGATCCATCGTCCTCTTTCCTCTGCCCTACTCAGACATCGGGCATGCACACGGTGCACACACATAAAAGCAGACGAAACACCCAAAAACATAAAATAAGATAAACACATCTTTAAAAAGATTTTTAAGGGACACTGAAGATGAGGACTTTCAAACCTGTGGGATTTACCCAGGTATTGTTGGTGGCTTTAGAGAGTGAATCACGTAGAGTGGGAAGGATGGAGCCCAGCCTACTTAAAGCTTCCATTAACTCAAAGCCAGCCTGCCACTTTCCCAATCACCCATATTTGGCAATAAGGAGAATAAATAGTAAAGCCTGAGACCTGCTGCGTGTCGTCTCTCCGGACAGCTCTAGCAGGAAGCTGTCTTTCACCCCAGCCCCTTCTCCCCTCCTGAGCCTACCATGTGCAGGACGCCTAGAGCATTGTCCAGTCCAGATGCCAAGCTAGGTCTTTGCGTTTGAAGGCTCTTGACAATGTCTACAAGCTGTCCCACCAGCTCAGTCAGCTCCTGGACAACTTGTATAGTGCTTTTCTGTACTGTCACCTTTAAAAGAGCACAATTGGGCTTCTGGTTCACAAAAAAAAAATTGGACCCAGGAATATAGTTCCCCCAATAGAAGAAGCTTTAAATGCCAAGGAAGCAGACAGGTAGACCAATGGAAAAATAACTGGATAAAGTGATGCCTTTCATCCCAGCCCTGGGGGGGGAGGGGTTGGAGGGGGGGAGAATACAAATGCTACTCCAAGGGGCAAAGAGTCCTTTCAACAAACACCATCAGGAAAATGGCATGAACAAATAAAGTTAGATTCTTCTGTTGGTTTGTTTTGCTTTTGAAACCGGGAGGGTCTCTCTACAATGTCCTGGCTGTCTTGGAACTCACTGTGTAGACCAGACGGGCCTGGGACTCACAGAGGTTTACCTGCCTCTGCCTTCAAAGTGCTGTGATTAAAGGAACGTGATGTGCTAATGAAAGGGGTGAATCCGCCTGAGCCAGCTGACTCCATGACAGGCTGCAAACTAGCAGTTCAGGAAACCAGGCCTGGGTTTCCACTTCCCAGAACTGTCAGTTCCTGGAACACCACAGGCTTATGTAAAAGAAACCCTTCCCCAGTTTACAAAAGAGCAGTTAGCCAAGCTTGTGGCCAAGAGGTCTAGAGCTACCCCTCCATGGCATGAAGCAAGAATAGTCAGTCAAGTATGCTTGAAGCAAAACCCTAACCAATGACAGCATCACTCAGACCCCCCAGCGATAGAACCCACCAATCAGGATACAGGTCACCTACCCCTCTCTAATGTTCCTCTTTTTGGCTTTAAAACTGAATCTGCAGATTCGGTCAGGGTCCTTCCATCCCGATGGAATCAGGTCCCTGCATGCAGGAGTTCACTCAGTAGACACTCTGCTTTTGCATACTATTAGAATCTAGGGCATATTTGTCAGCAATTCAGACCCTAACACTATCATACCTTGCTTGAAGTTAGAGTCTTATCCTAACACTACACAGGAAAATAAGTGAGGAGGCTAGGGACAGTGCATGCCTCGAAGTGTGAAGCTGAAGACAGGAACTGTAGAGGGATTTTAATCCAGGAACATGGCTACTCTGGAGAGAATTAGACATGCCCTTGGCACACACCTTTCATCCCAAACAATGAAGGTAAAATTAGTTTGTAGAAGGAAGCAGCCATGTTTGAAAATTATGTCTAACTGAGGGACAGACAAAGTGATAAATCACAGACAAAATAAGATATGCCCAACTCGGGGTTGGGGATTTAGCTCAGTGGTAGAGCGCTTGCCTAGGAAGCGCAAGGCCCTGTTCGGTCCCCAGCTCCAAAAAAGAACCAAAAAAAAAAAAAAAAAAAAAAAAAAAAAAGATATGCCCAACTCTGGGCTGGAGAGATGGCTCAGTGGTTAAGAGCACTAATTGCTCTTCCAGAGGTCCTGAGTTCAAATCCCAGCAACCACATGGTGGCTCACAACCATCTGTAATGAGATCTGATGTTCTCTTCTGGTGTGTACTTATATATAACAAATGAATAAATCTTTTAAAAAGGTATGCCCGGTTGGGGATTTAGCTCAGCGGTAGAGCGCTTGCCTTTAGCGAGCTTGAAGGCCCTGGGTTCGGTCCCCAGCTCCTAAAAAAAAAAAAGAAAAAAAAAAAGGTATGCCCAACTCTAATGAGAAGGGACAGGAAAGAGTCAAACTTAGGAAAGGCATAGAGAGAGAGAGAGAGAGAGAGAGAGAGAGAGAGAGAGAGAGAGAGAGAAAGGTTTTTACTGGGAGAGTTTTACAGCAACAAGTTGAAGAGGGAACAAGCCCTAGAATGAGAAGGAGCCAGGTTAGGACAGGTTGCTAGAGTTAGTTTGAGGCCAAGCAGAGCAATTCTGTCAGAAACTGAGAGAAATCAGTTTGAATCGGTCAGCTTGGAGAGGAGTTTGAGCCAGAACAGCCAGTTGAACCAGCCAGCAAGAATTCAGAAAGAACTAGAAAGGGTGAACTTATTCAGCAATAAATCTCAGGGGCTGAAAACATTCTAGGCCTAGGTTAGATTATACAAAGGCTAGAAGCTTCCAGGACTATTCTTAGGTTAGCAGACAGAGCCAGTAATACTTGGAGACAATTACATCGGGTGAATAAAACATACTTTTTTAAAAAAATATTTATTTTTATTTTATGTGCACTGGTGTTTTGAGTACATGTATGTCTAGGTAAGGGTGTTGGGTCGCCTGGAACAAGAGTTACAGCCATACAAAGCAATGATGTTCTGATATATGCTGCAAAATGAACCAGCCCTGGAAATATGGGACTGAAAGAAGTTAGACATAAAGGGGCATGGAAGGGGTCCATTTACACGAAACACGTAGAATGAAAAATTCCTAAAAAAAAAAAAAAAAAAAAAAACCTTGAAATACCAAATTTCGCTTTCCCAGGAAGCAGTGGGACAATGGGCTGTTAATAATTGATAGTTCTGGAAGCTCAGAGCTGAGTCAGTTCTTGGGATTTCCTCAAGGCCTCCCCAAATATAGTAAAACTAGCAGAGCAGCCAATCAGAAACCAACCCATGTAATTTCCCCCGGCACCCACCAGTGAAATTTTATATTATCTAACCTTTGCTAAAATTCCTCTAGTTTTCCATGAAAGCCTCACGACCCTTTGTCTAGGGTTGCCATTTTTGTAAGCTGACCCCTGCATGGTGGCTTCTTGCTTGCTTGAAATAAAAACACTCTTGCCTATTACATGTGAGTGATGGTCTCAGTGCGACACCTTCCGTCCTAACAGAATAGGTAAATCCAGAGACATAAAGCACATAAGAGATGCACAGAGGCTGGAGGGATAGGAACCAAGTGTTATTGCTCAGTGGGTACAGAGGTCCTATTTAAGGCGATGAAATCACCTTGACAACAGCAGTGACAGATGCACAGTACTGGAAAGAGGACAAATGCCATAGGACTGTACACTAAAAAAATTTGTCCAAGTGACCAGTCAGGGCAGTACACATGTTTGATCCCAGCTCTTGAAAAGCAGGATGGAGGCAAAGCTCTGCGAGTTCAAGTGGCCCACACCTGTCATCCCACACCTGTCATCCCATATACCATATGCCTGTCATCCCACACCTGTCATCCCATACACCTGTCATCCCATACACCTGTCATCCCATACACCTGTCATCTCATACACCTGTCATCTCATACACCTGTCATCCCCCACCTGTCATCCCATACACCTGTCATCTCATACGCCTGTCATCCCCCACCTGTCATCCCATACACCTGTAATCCCAGACTTGGAAAGCCGAGGGAGTCGCTCCAGGTTCAACACCGTCCTGGTCCAGTCTAATTAGACCCTGCCTCAATAAATATATAAATAGGTTAACTGAATTAAAGGGGTACAATGGCAAATTTTGTGGCTATATATATTTTACCATACAGTAAAAAAAAAAAATCAGACATCACAGAAGGCTGGGAAAAATTAGAACTATGCAAGTATGCACCACACCTTGGCTGAATGGGACTTGGATTTTTAACTACTGTTTGTGACCGGACCTTACTAAGTAACTCTGGCTGCGTGGGACGAGCCGCTGTTTTAGCCTCCCAAAACCTGGGATTGCAGACATGGGGTCACCACTTCGGGCTTTTCTACTTCTTTATTTAGCTCTGAACTTTTTAAAGGTTCTACAGAAAACAGATTAGATTGAGCAAATTATGTGGCAGAAAAAGAGATCGGGAAGTCAAGTACAGGCTTCCTACCTGGGGCGGTGTAGGTGTACACAGAGAACGGGGCGCAGGGGCGGGTTCGGGACCAGCCTCCAGTTCCAGCGCCGCTAGGCGGTACTTGTCCACCAGGTCTTGCAGCAGCGGGTTCTTATGCAGCACGGGCTTCGCCGAGGGGCCCTTCCGGCATATGGGGCAGGCCCAAGGGCAGCTATCCACGCCCGCGCGCTTCGAGACCCACAGGTCTTTGAGGCACTGGAGACAGAAGCTGTGGCCGCAGGGCAGGGTGGTGGGCCAGTTCAGCAGCCCTTGGCAGATAATGCAGCTCAGATCTTCCTCGCTCAGCCACACGGGAACTGCGGTGCCAGGACAAGCGGCTGCCATAGTTAGGCGACAGCCAGGAAGCACAGTTAGGTCCCGCCTTGACCCAACTTCCCCGGCAACACTGCTTCGCCCCGCCCCTCCAAACAGTTCGCCCCGCCCAGATGCTAGCTCTCCCCCTACCTCTAAAAGTGCCCGTCGCTGCTGGATTCTGTTCAGGAAAATCATCTCTCCCTAGTAGCTGGGTCCTGCTAGCCTATCCATAAACATACAACCCCAACAACTTAAGCTATGAAGAGGGTCCGCTTCAGGAGCTCATTTTAGAATCATAACAGCAAAATTACAGTTAGAAAGTATCAACAGAAATAATTTTATGGTCCGGGGTCACAACATCTGTGATGGAACATGATGCCCTCTTCTGGCTTGCCGGAAGACAGCTACAGTGTACTGTGAATCTTAAATAAGTCTTAAAAAACAAAAACCTACATTTGCTCTTCTTAAAAATAAGCAAATCAAATAATAATATAAAGATATAATAATAGAATAAAGATATCCTCAGGGACAGGCGGAGGTCAGGAGCCAAGACCGACCATGCCACTGTCTGTACTGCACTGAGATTTCTTGTCAGTCTCCTCTGCCTCTCAGAGGGACACACCCACCTAAATTCCCCTTTCTCTCTGACTATTTACTGCTCTTTCTGGTGATGAGTTCGTTGAGCTTGGGGGCTGTGCTCACTGATTTCCTCACCCCAGAATTTAGTTAGACCCTCAAGGAGCACACAATGATAGAAAAGGCAGGCTCTTAATGCACGCTCTACGGTGGCCCCCAAACTTCCTAATGTTTCCACCGTTAAATACAGTTTCTCATGTTGTGGTGACCCCCCATCATAAAATTATTTTTGTTGTTACTTCATAACTGTAATTTTGCTACTGTTCTGAATAGTCATGTGATTACTGGAGTTTGCCAAAGAGATCATGACCCACTCGTTGAGAATCACTGCTCTAGCAGGTACCTCAGCAGACATGTCCAAAAAATATCAGAAGCCAGAGAAGACCCGCCTCCCCAGGGAGCTTTGTTCTGGAGAGACACATCCAGAATTTACGTTGCTGCTTCTTTTGACTGGGGAATTCAAAGAAAGGTCAGTAAATTCAGAGACTCTCACCAGGCGTGAAGGCATACATCGGTAATCTCAGCAGTCAGGAGGCAGAGGCAGGCAGATCTCTGATCAGTTTGAGGCCAGCCTGATCTACAGAGTGAGTTCCAGAACAGCCAGGGCTACATTAAGAGACCCTGCCTCAAAAAAAGAAAGAAACAAAGAAACAAAGACAGACAGAAAAGGCCATCTTGGGCTACATGAGGCACTGTCATTTGAAAAAGTATGTGTGTGCATGTGTGTATAATTAATACACATATATATTAATATATACATATGGAATCTCTTAAAAAACCACCTCACTCTGCTGAAGAGACGAGAGAACGTCCATTACATCTCTTCATTATCATTGAAAGGAGAAAAAACAACGAATCATTGAACAGGAACCCCGGGCATCTGTTTCTCTCTAACATTTCAATCATATGAGATTTCTTTCAGTTCTTCTTTCCTAACTTGGGTTGGGGATTTAGCTCAGTGGTAGAGCGCTTGCCTAGCAAACGCAAGGCCCTGGGTTCGGTCCCCAGCTCCGAAACAAAGAAAAGGAAAAAAAAAAAAAAAAGTGAAAAACTTCTTTCCTAACTTGAGGTCTTTGAGATTTTCCTTTCCTCAGCTTGAATTATTTCCTTTGCCCCTTCCCTTTGACTAACCTCTCCGTAGTTTGAGAATGTCAACGTTACTGTCACTTTCTTGAGAGGAAGGAGCCTGCACTTCATTGCCTGCTGCCCCCTGCAGGCTACAACTTGCATTAGCAGGTTCCGCCTGTCCTGTAAGCCGGTCTGGGCCCAGCGCTTGGGAAGTAATCGAGGACACGTAATTTACGTTGAGTTTCAACAATCAATGCAGCTTCCTCATAGTTTTTTAAAGGTTAAACATAATTTTTAGACATGTGTGCACATGGGTGTGCCCACCGAGGCCTGAAAGGATGGACTCCCCACCGGAAGCTGGAATCACAGGTGCTTAGCGAGCTGACTGATGTGAGGACCGGAAATTCAAATCCTCTATGAGAGTTGCAGTGCTCTTAAGTCGGAGCCACGTTTCCAGGCTCCGACTTCCGTGTTTCAAATATAATAAGTCAGGCAAATGCTTAAGCGACTTTTCTTGTGTTCCCGAGTTAATGGCAGAACTAATTGGACCCAAGTGGCTCCTTGTTTGGCTTTCGTCTTTGCAAAGCACTGTGACAATGAAGACAGCACCATTTTTACATTACCTGAGGTTTTTATTTCTCCTTAAATGTGTACAGAAATGGATTTGTCTGAGGAAGTTCTCCTTTTTTTAAAAAAAAAAGATTTATTTTTGGATTTATATGAGTACACTGCAGCTGTCTTCAGACACACCAAAAGAGGGCATCGGATCCCTTTACAGATGGTTGTGAGCCACCATGTGGGTTGCTGGGAATTGAACTCAGGACCTCTGGAAGAGCAGTCAATGCTCTTAAGTCGGGCAGTGGTGTCACACGCCTTTAATCCCAGCACTCAGGAGGCTGAGACAGGCCAATCTCTGTGAGTTTGAGGCCAGCCTGGTCTACAGAGCGATTTCCAGCACACCCAGTGCTACACAGAGAAACCTTGTCTCGGAGAAAAAAAAGAAAAAAGAATATTTTTTAAAAAAATTTGTTTCTCGTATGATCTGATCTGCATGTGCATGCAGTGCCTATGGAGTCCAGAAGAGGGCGATAGAGCCTATGAAACTGGTGTTATCCTTCCGGAGTAGCCTTGTGGGTGCTGGGAACCAGAGTCCTCTATGAGAGAACAAGAACCTTTAAACGCTGAGCTGTTGCTCCAGCCCTTTTGGAAATCTTTTTTTTTTTTTCTTTTTCTTTTTTTCGAAGCTGGGGACCGAACCCAGGGCCTTGTGCTTGCGAGGCAAGCGCTCTACCACTGAACTAAATCCCCAACCCCAGCATTTTATTTAATTTTCTGTACCTGTTCTGGTTTGATAAGTACTTTTAACCCTAGTACCTCCTTCGGTCACCACTATTCCCTGCAAAACTAACTACACAGCCTACCACTGAAGGCTACCAACCCCTCCCATGAACTTTGAGACAGTGTCTCACCAGTTGCTGCCCTCAGACTCTTTGGCTCAAGTGGTCCTTTCTGAACCACCTGAGTGCTTGGGTCTCTTAACTGCTGAGCCATCTCTCCAGCCCAATATTGGATTCTTAAAGAAAAACCATTGACTCTGAAGAGTGAAGTCTGGGTGTTTTATCAATGTTTTAATATGAAAACTCAAATCTATATAAAATGTTCACAAGTAGGAAAATAAATGTCCAATTTACATTTCATCCAGATTCATCGGTGGTATGCTCTCTGTATATAGCTATAGAAATGTACACACACACACACACACACACACACGTATTCCATTCGTGTACATATATACATATACTGATTTTTTTTTCAGTTGAACCATTTAAAAATTGACCATGGACATCGCCACATTTTACTTCGGTCTGTGTCCCGAAGAACTGGAACATTCTGTACAAACATCATGATTGTTACAGTCTTACAACACTGCTATCTAATATACATCCAGAGCCTAGTTCCTCCAACAGCAATTATGTCTTTTACAGTGGCTTTTTTTTTTTTTTTTTTTTTTGGTTTTTTTTTTTCAGAGCTGGGGACCGAACCCAAGGCCATGCGCTTCCTTGCCAAGGGCTCTCCCACTGACCTAAATCCCCCACCCCCCTTTTTTTTTTTTTTTTTTTTTCTTCTTTTTTTTTTTCAGAGCTGGGGACCAACCCAGGGCCACTGAGCTAAATCCCCAACCCCAGTGGCTTCTTTTTTAAAATTATTTTATGTATTGGTGTGAGGGTGTCTGATCCCCTGGAACTGGAGTTACAGACAATTGTAAGCTGCCATGTGGGTGCTGGGAATTGAACCTGGTCCTCTGCAAGAGTAGCCAGGGCTCTTAACTATTGAGCCATCAATCCAGCTCCAAGGTCTGCCTCTGTCTCTCTGTCTCCCTCTCTCTCATTTTTTTTTAAATTATGTAGTGTTCTGCCTGCAAGCCAGAAGAGGGCGCCATATCCCATTACAGATGGTTGTGAGCCACCATGTGGTTGCTGGGAATTGAACTCAGGACCTCTGGACAAGCAGCCAATGCTTTCAACCACTGAGCCATCTCTCCAGCCCTTCTCCCAATTTTTTTTTTTTTTTTTTTGAAACAGAATCTCCATGTAACCCTGGCTATCTTGGAACTCACTTGGTACACCAGGCTGGCCTTGAACTCACAAAGATTAGCCTGCCTCTACTTCCCAAGTACTAGGTTTAAAGGCATGTACCATCAATGCCACCTAACACTAAGGTTTCTCTTTTTAAGTCCAGGTTCCAGTCAAGAATCCCAAACTTCATTTGTTGCCATGACTTGGTACAGGTTTTTTTTTCTTCTTCTTCTTCTTTTTTGAATGAGGGTTACATGTAGCCCAGGTTAGCTTTTCACTCTCTATGTATAATAGCAGAGCCTCTGATCTTCCTGCCTCTACTTCCCTAATGCTAAAATTATAGGTACCACCCTGGCTTTGGTCTGTCTGTCTGTGCCACCCCCTCCCCTCAGTTTATTTAAACAAATTCTTTATGTGGCTCTGGTTGTCCTGGAACTCACTATGTAGACCAGGCTGGCCTTGACCTCAAAGAGATCTTCCTGCCTCTGCCTGCTGAGTGCATGGGTCTAAAGGCATGTATCACCATGCTTGGCCAATTTCATCTTTTATAATCGTGTCATTTGAATAGCCCCAAGCTAGTTGCATAGCAACATGTAAGTAATAAATAAATGTCTGACTATTTCTTCATAGTTAAGTTTAGACTAAACTTTAACGTTTTTCCGTTTGTACAATCTGGATGCTGCGGGCACTTTTATTGCAGTGTCCACCCCTATCTGTAGTTTTGGTTTGTTGTTTGCTTACTTGCTTTTGTTTCTGTTTTTTGTTTTTAGTTTTTCTAGACAGTGTTTTTCAGTGCAACCAGCCTTGGCTGTGACTGTCTTGGATCTGTCAGTCTCTGCCTCCTGACTGCTGTTTCTTCTGTTTCGTTTTTTGTTTGTTTGTTTGTTTGTTTGTTTGTTGTTTGAGACAAGGTCTTGCTATGCAATTCAGGCTGGACTTGAACTCCCTGGGTGGTTCACGTTGGCACCGGGCTCATGGCATTCCTGCCTCTCGACTTGCAGGCATCACCATGGCTGGCTTTCGGTGCAGTTATGAGGACATCTAAGCTTGGAGAGCTGAATTCTTCTCAGTCCCAACTCCTCAAGACTGGGAAATGTTCTGGAAGGAGCCCAGGGAGTCGTAGGATAAACCACACCGTCTGAGTCTTCGCAGAGTTCACAGGCAAGGGCAGCTGCTGGCCTCAGGACTTCCTTCTGGACGACCAGGGCTGAGGTGAACACTTCTCCAGGACTTCAGGTGCTCAGTGGCCAGCCAGATCCTCCGAGATGGGTCACCTCAGGCCTCAGCCACTCTTTGCTGATGTGGCTGCAAGGGAAAGAAGAGGGCTGGGGAAGGCGGCCATGCTGGTGCTGCCCTGCTTGGGGACATGGAAGGGACAAGTGTGGTGTGACAGAGGGAGCCAGGACAACACTGGAAGCAAAAAGAAACTTTAAATGCGAATAAAACAGAAAAAAAAAAACCAATCAAAAAACAGACAACAACAACGACAACAAAAGCAGACTAATGAGATAGACAGGAGACAGAGGAAGCAGGGGCAGAGACTCGGGGATTCAGGCCCACAGAGAGCAGCTGCTCAATTGCCTTCTGGGAAAAGGACGGCAAAGACAGTTGTGGGCTGGGTTTGTTTGTTCGTTTGTTTAGTTTGGGTTTTGGAAACAGAGTCTCAGTATGTAGCTTCAGCTGTTCTGGAACTCACTAAGTAGACCAGGCTGGCCTTGAACTCACAGAGTTCTCCCTGCCTCTGCCCCCAACACTGAGATTAAAGGCATAGGCTAGCTACCATGCCAGGTTGAGACAGTTGTATTCATACTGGTGAGAGGCACCAGAGTTTCCCCCAAGGGCTGTTGGGGTCACCTGTCGGGTTTATACTCTCTCAAATACACGGCTTTTCCTTTATGCCCTGGAAACTCTGCCCTGGGTCAGAGGCTTCCGCCCTAACTCAGCACATCTCTGCTTTTCACAGGGTTGTCAACAGATGGGAACAGTCTCCTTGTGACCCATCTGGGGTGAAGAGGAGGGACAGGGGAGGGAGACAAGAGAACACTAAAAATAGCCTTCCTTCTGGGTGGGCAGGAATCCAGAATCCCAGTGTGTTCCCAGCAGGGTGTCCTCTGCTGAGGATCCCAGGCCAGTGTCTTCTTATGAGAAAAGGGACAAGGGCATGTTGGGGAACGGGTGGGGGTGGGGGGGTCTGACCAGGGGGTATAGCCAACCTCTACAGTTCTGCTAGGGCCAGACTCCTGGAGCTCATGAGGATGGCCGCATAGAGGAACTGGTGCAGAAGGGGCTTTCTGACAAAAATGTGCAATGTGTGCTTTTTTTCTGGCAGGAAGTGAGGGAGGACTCAAACAGCTGAGTCAGGCCCCTCCGGGACCACAGTGAAGAAGCCCTTTTCTGCCCTCACCCAAAAGAATCCCCACCCACCCACCCCCACTTCTCACTGAGGAGGTGGAGGGGCGACAAGGGACTGGACAGGACACCCCGCAGACTCTCCAGCCATTCCCGCTGCTCCTTTTCAGTGGGGCAGGTGAAGATGAATTTCCGCTCCGGAGTGATGACCGTGAGTCCGACCTTCCAGCGGTTCCCTCGGATGCCCTTGGGCAGGTCTTCCCATACTTCGTATCCCTGCTCATTGCTTCCCAGAAAAACCTGGCCCTGCTCAAAAGCGTCCTGCGAAGGGAAGCACGCCGTCGTCAGAGGCTGTCTTGGGGCAAAAGAGCCCTGGCAGCCTGGCCGGTTCCAAGGTCAAGCTTGGTAAAGAGATGTGTATGTTATTGCCAGATTGGGCTTTGATTTGAACTGTTAGAACCTCAGTTATATCACACACGAATCTACTGAAAATACTAACACGTAGAGTATACACCAGGCACAGGAACTCAAAGGCAGTTCGCTGCTTTGTTTTGGCTCCTGAGGATTGTGCTTAGAGTCTCAAACACAGTAGGCAAGCAAGCATTCAGCAGAGCCTAGAGTGCCCCCCCCCTCTAATTTTCACATAAGCTCTCACTAAATTACCCATGTTGGCCTTGAACTTATTCTGAAGTTCAGGGAGTCTTTGAATTTGCAATCCAACTGCTTCAGCCTCCCCAGTGGCTGGGATTACAGGCTGGTGGCCCTGGGCCCAGTTCAAGCACTTTGTTACATATTAGCAACCTTTATACTCATCATGGCCACTTCTGAGCAAGGCATTCACGCTGAGCCAATATTTTGCAGAAGGGAAATGCAGCTAAGTGCATACCCAGGCCAAGGCACGGCTCCACAAAGGCAGGACTGAGCCTAGATAGAGCCCGGGGTCCCACCAAACTGGATGAGTCCTGACCACTCCACTCGGACCTCCTGCTTACAAGGGAGTGGTCACACCCTACTTTAAGCACAGTTAGCAGCACTGGGGATTCTGAGTAAGAGTTGAGTGAGAAGCAGAAGGTTCAGGCTTTCCTGTCCTGGGTTCCACTGCCCTGGGATTCTGGGTGCTGGTCTTTCTGTATATTCTGAGATCAGCACTAGCCTGCCTGACGGGGCCCATGCTAAGGAGGAATCGAGGAAGGCTCTTACCAGGGGGTTCTTATAATACAGCAGCCTCCGCTCCTGAGGATCCAAGGCAAACCACCTTTTCTTGAAGGGTTCTCTATGCTGTAAAAGAAGGGAACTCTTAACAGATGTGACAAAGCCCAGAATAGGGGTCAGGGCCAGTTCAGAGAGAGGCCATCACACTGGTTCTCCAACCTGGCTTCTGCAATCAGACATACTAGAGCTTCTCCCTGGTGCCAGTGCCTGGGAAGGCATACCCTCCCCAGAAAATGGCCCTGTAACGGCTGGACTAAGACTGAAGTTCACAGGTCTGAGCACCGGGTCAGACTCTGGGTTGTTTGTTTATTTGCTTGTTTGTTTTGAGACCGGTCTCGCTTGTGTAGTCCTGGCTAGGCTGACAGGGATCCCCCTGCCTCTACTTCTGGCGCGCTGGAGTTGAAGGGTTATACTACCAGGAACCAGGACAGACTCACGAGACCTTAGTCCAACCCCTCTCTGCCCCCGACCTCCTCCTTCCCTCCCTCCCTCCCTCCCTCCCTCCCTCCCTCCCTGTTCTTTGCTCTACACCTCTACGTGCTGCCTAGGAGAGAAAGGGTTACTTCCCTCTTTCTTGGGCTGTGGACAAATAAGTCTCAGAAAAAGGAAGCCATGGAAGTCAGAAGTGGCTCCTGCTTGCAAAGTTGAAAGTGCTGCCCTTGGCTCGGGGGTGGCTGGGGGGCTGAGGCAAAACCAGGGACTGTGCCTGTCATCTGAGGGAAGGAGACCATCACCACCACTTGACCAATTTCTAACTTCTGAGGCTTTTTTGGGGGTGGGGGGTTGGGAATTTCTCTGTGTAGCCCTGACTGTCCTGGAAACTTGCTCTGTACACTAAGGCTGGCCTAACACTCACAGAGATCCACCTGCCTCTGCCTCCTGAGTGCTGGGATTAAAAGTGTGTGCCACCAGCATCCGGCTCCTGAGGCTTTTATTTTCATAGTGTCCTCCAACACCTTTCGGGCTCCTCTTACCACACTTCCTGAAACACATTATATAGTTGTGTTTTGGCATTGAACCCCTGACCTTATACCTGCTAGGCAAGCCCCCTCTGCCTTGAGCTTTATCTCCACACCCTGAATTTCCAGTTTGAGATGGGGCGAGGGACTGACTACATTGTGCAGACTGACTTTGACTTTGTCGGGCTAGCTTCAAACTTGCGATCCTTCTGCCTCAGCCTCCTGAGAGTCTGGGTCTGTACAACCCTTGTCTGGTTTACAGGAAAGCCCAGACTCCTTCTCTGAGGGGCAGCCCTTGTCCTCCTTATATCAGTGAGGAGGCACAGGACAGGGAAGCCAGGCTGAGTGTGAGGAGGAAGGGTTCAAGGCCATGTTTTTTTCGGACTAGCCCAAGTCTCTCTGACGCTGTCCTGGTGGACTGCTAGCACAGCAGATTCTGAACCATTTAAGAAGCCGTCTCTCTAGGGGATTCCTTTTCCTGAGGTTAGAGTCTAACGGTGATCAGAGGGAGGATCTGGTGAAGCTGACAGGATGGGACAAGAGAGGAAGAAACCCTCAGAGCAAGGCTGGGTCACACATCAGCTAACTCCTAGTCTCTACTCAGTCCATCAACAGAGAAACTCACAAACATTGATATTCTTCCCTTCCCTCCCGCCCTCTGGCCCCACCCCCACACTCCTTTAGCTGTGGTTGGAATAGAACCATATTAAGTAATACAGAAAACACTAGAATGTACCTTTGGACCAGTCTTCTCCATGAAGCCTTGTTTGAGGTAGTTCCTGGTGATGAGAGGCACGAGCTGGAGAGAGAGAGAGACGAGGCCGATCCCATTTACACACAGAGCTTAAGCTTTCAGACTGAACTTGGCCCCAAGACAAAGAGAAGTTTGGAAAGCAGAAGGGTGTATGGCTTATGGCTAATATTTGGAGTATGAACTGGATATAATACAAATATTTCAGCAAAGCCAGTCAATGAGCCCCAATATGATTTTCCTGCATGGCCCAGTTATAGTTTAAGTACTTCATTTGTCTCAGATAACAGAGCAGGCAAGACTCTTAAGAGACCCACTTGTCACGGGCACGGTGGTGCTCGCCTTTAACCACAGTGCTCAGGAGGCAGAGGCAGGCAGAGCTTTGAATTTGAAGCCAGACTGATCTACAGAGTGAGTTCCAGGACAGCTAGGGCTACGCAGAGAAACCTTATCTCAAAAAAAAAAAAAGAAAAGAAAAAAGAAAAAAAGAAGAAAAAGGAGAAGGAAGGAGGAAGAAGGAAGGAGAAGGGAGAAGAGGAGGAAGAGGAAGAAAAGGAGAAAAGAAAAAAGAAACTAAGCCATAGAGACATGGGAGAAGACTTTGCTGATGTCATGTGGTTGATATGACAGCATGAGGAGGTGGGATTCACACTCAGGGCAGATAGGCAGCAGGCCAGCTTCCCGTGTACCATGTCACTCCCCACCACGGTCACAGGTTCTGACACCAGCGGTGAAGAGAAGATAGCAGGGCAGACACACTGAGAAAACCCTGGCCTCGGTGTTAGGAGACTCCCAGAATCTCAGCACCTCTTCTGGCTCGGCCAGATGTTACCGTGGTAAGCTTCCTGTCTCTGGGAGTCCACTCCCTACTCTGTCTCCAACACTATACTCAGAGAAGCTTCCAGGGATTGGAGGTGACTCCCTATGCCTTCTTTTTTTTTTTTTTTCCTATTCTTTTTTTCGGAGCTGGGGATCTAACCCAGGGCCTTGCGCTTGCTAGGCAAGTGCTCTACCACTGAGTCAAATCCCCAACCCCTATGCCTTCTTTTTTAATTTTTTGCAACCTACTTTTTAAAAAAAATTTTAAGGATTTATTTTATGAACACATTGTCTTCAGACACACCAGAAGAGGGCATCAGATCTCATTACAGATGGTTGTGAGCCACCATGTGGTTGCTGGGAATTGAACTCAGGACCTCTGGAAGAGCAGCCAGTGCCCTTAACCACTGAGCCATCTCTCCAGTCCCTCCCTATACTTTCTTAAGCCTGGGTGCCACACCTAGATATAGGAAGGTCAAGAAGGAGAGATAGGCAGGGTTGGTAAAATATGGTTGATGAAGGAGACAAGGGAACACTGAGGACATTGGGCAAAGACCAACTTATTCCACACAGGTTACCAAACAGGAAGCCAGGCCAGATTAAATAAGGCCGAGCAACCGCTCTGTGCCCCCCCTCGCCTGGGTCAGCAGTCAGCACTCTGGACTCTTCCCTGAGCCAGCAGTAACCAGCTCTGGGTGCTGACTAAGCACCATGACCTCAGCTTTGAGCCTGACCCCTGGCCTTGCTGGAAATGTGCCTAGGGAACTTCTAAATGGGTACTGGGCCTGACTTCGTCAGTCCCATCGCAGATACTCAGCTCCCTGTAAACCCCAGGATATGAGGACATTTAGGCTCTCAATGAGGGTCTAACAGATGAGAATAAGAAACTCCAGGATCAGGCTGAGAAACCAGTCCCGTGGGTAAAATGCTTGCCATGCAAGTGTGAGGACCTGACTTTGAACCCCAAAAGAACTGAGCTTCGTCATGAGGACAGAAACCTCAGCACTAGGGAAACGCAGACCAGAGGATGCTTGAGACTCGATGGCCAGACAGCTCAGCCTAATGGGGGAGCACAGGCCAATTAGGAGAGATTGTCAGGGGTGGGGAAAAAAAAAAGAGAGAGAGATTGTCTCCAGAACATAAAGGTAGATGACATCTGAAGGATGACACATGAGGCTGGCTTCCACATACTTAGCCACATGTGTACCTGATTCTGCACATATGTGTACACACATACACATGTGCCCACACCTTTAATTGCAGCACTTGGTAGGCAGAGGCTGGCAGATCTAGGTGAGTTCCAGACCAGCCTGGCCTGCATAGTGAGTTCTAGGCCAGCCTGGGCTAACAATGAGACTGTGTCACAAACAACACCACCAAAAATCAAATCGAATCAAAACAAAACAAACCCAAATCCTCAATCACAGGGCCTCATAGCTTAGAGGGGTCCCTGAAGGAGACCTGGACCAACCACCATCTTGCTAATACGGAAGCATGCTCAGAAAGGTACCTGTAAGGGTCACACAGTTTGTCAGTGACAGAGCAACCATGAGAGCCTAGGGCTCCTGGCTTAAAATACCATCTTCTGCCCTATGTCATTCCTGTCCCCAGACAAGGTTGCAGGAAGTAGATGTCTGTCCCAGATGTCAAAAGGAAGTCCTCAGCTTACTGTTACCTTTACCACCGCAGGCAGATCACCCCTGTCAAGGGAATCCCAACATCTCCCAAAGACGGAGCATCACACATCACAGAACACAGTCACAAGGCTGTGGAAGGGTGTATTAGTCACTTAATGGGAGTAACCCCCAAACCCAACTGCCAGTTCTAAGTAATTACTTTATAGGAAGAGTAGAGATTGAATGGGTTAGAAGGAGTTTGCATGTGGCAGGTAGGCTCATTTGCATATTTTAGTGGGGGAGATCAGAAAGACGTTCAGAGTCTGAGGCCCTTGACAGCAGAAATGTTACCCTCCAGTCTTCCTAGGCTTGACTACAATAAACCTTGTCCAGCCCTGAGTGTCTTAGGGGTCAAGAGACAAGAACAGAAAAAGGGAGGGTATGGGCCACGCAGAAACCAAGACCACATTTAGCTCACCTCAGACTCTGGGAGATCAGGAAAGGCCAATTTTAGGTATTGCAGGCGGGCTGCACGGAGAGCGTTGAACCAATCCACTATCTCCTGCCAGGGAAAATTCAAAGCACACAGTGGTGAGATGGGCAGATGTGCGAGGACCCTGGCAGGCCAGAGGTAGTGGGGTCCGGCACACACGCACACACACACACACACACACACACACACACACACACACACACACACACATGCGTTCAGGAAATACACACTTCACACAATCCCATCTGAGAACATCTGGAGAGGGTGATATCAGAGCCCAGAGGACTGCCCTGAGCTAGTCGCAAGTCACAGACAGGAAGAGCTCCCAGCCACGGAAAAAGACCAGTGTGAGCTGCACAAAAAAAGCTTAGTACACTTCTTAAAGGTTGTGAGACACCCCTGGATTCCTATTGGAGACTGGCGTGGAGTGGTCCGGAGACCATCCCTTAACACGGAGACTCTCGGGCGCTGTGATGCTGTGGGGTGCTGGGACACACTTCTTTGGGTGGGGGTGGGGGCTGCATATGGAGACATTCCTCCAACAGAGATGCTGAGGGCCTGGAATGCAAGGCCAGCCACAAGTGGATGTCACAGTGAGAGAGCACATCCTTCATAATCATAGCCAACATCTCACCCGGAGAACCACATTCCCAAAGCTTCCTCAGCTCCTCCCCAATCAGACATCCTTTCTCCTTCCTTCTCCTCCCTCCCCCGGCTTTCCTGTTTCTATGTGTATGTGTGCATGCCTGCATGCATGTGTGTGCCTTTTTCTATGTGTATGTGTGCACGCCTGCATGCATGTGTGTGCCTTTTTCTATGTGTAGTGTGCACGCCTGCATGCATGTGTGTGCCTTTTTCTATGTGTATGTGTGCATGCCTGCATGCATGTGTGTGCCCCCAAGTGTGCCTGCAGAGGACAGGAGACAGCCTTGGGGATCCCTGTGTGAGCTACCATGTGAGTTTAGGGAACTGAACCAGGTCCTCTGCAAGAACAGCAAGTGCTCTTAACTGCTGAGCCGTCTCTCCAGCCTCCTCCTCTGCCTTGTTTTACAATGAGAAAGCCTTCGCCAACTGAGCTGTCTCTCTGGAGAGAGCCCTTTTTACTTTTTTGTTTGTTTGCTTTTTGTTTTTTTTGGTTTTTTGTGGTATAGTGTCATGTAGTCCAGGCTAGCCTCCTCAAACAGCTAAGTAGCAGAGATAAGCCTTGCACTCTTTTTTGTTTGTTTTCAAGACAGGGTTTCTCAGGCTGGAGAGATGGCTCAGTGGCTAAGAGCACTGACTGCTCTTCCAGAGGTCCTGAGTTCAATTCCCAGCAACCACATGGTGGCTCACAACCATCTGTAATGGGATCTGATGTCCTCTTCTAGTGTGTCTGAAAAATAAAATTAAATAATTAAATAAATACATAAATAAATAAATGTTTAAAAGACAGGGTTTCTCTGTGTAGCCTTGGCTATCTGTGGACCAGGATGGCCTCAAACTCACAGAGATCCACCTGCCTCTGCCTCCCAAGTGCTGGGACTAAAGGCATGCATCACCACTGCCGATACCACTGATGTCACCACTGCCTGGTTAGCCTTAAACACTTGATCCTCCTGCTTCTTCCTCCCATGTGTGGGGATTGCACATTTGCACTTATTTTTGATACAGGAGCTTGCCCTGTAGCCCACACTTGAACCTTGTTATCCTCCTGCCTCTACCTCCCAAGAACTGGACTTAGAGGTGTGTATTACCACATTCGTCTTACTTTTTGCTTTCTCCTTTCTCTCTCTGTCTCTCTCTCTCTCTCTCTCTCTCTCTCTCTCTCTCTCTCTCTCTGTCTCTCACACACACACACACACACACACACACACACACACACACCCCTCCAATCACTACCCACACTCCCTTCTGCCTTACCCACCCTTTGACCTTTGACTGCCCATTCATTGCATAGACTAGTTTAGATGTTGTAATAGATTCCCGGGGAGTTGTTCCTGCCCAAGTTTCTCTGAGAACTGATTCTCAATCTCACACCTTACAGTCCCCACCCTGCCTCGGCTACAGGAGCTGGACCAATAAAGAGTCAGGACTGGACTTAACAGATATGCTCCCTCCCAGGAATTTGGAATGGAGAGGCAGAAAGACTTGCTGGGAGAGCTGTGGTGCAGGGCGCCAAGGCATTGCAGTGATTGAGGAAGTCATGTGAGTACAGGCTCAACAGAGAGCAACAAGTTCCCTTCTACCCCCAAAGCCAGACAGAGCCAGACACTCAGGCCTAGTCGTACTTCTGTTCTTGGCAGGGTATGTTGACCTACAATCTCAGTGGGAGGAAGGCTAAGGCAGGGGGATTGCTCCAAGTTCAAGACCAGTTGAGCTACATAGCAAAATACAACTCCTCCCTATAAAAGAAAGAAAATTTTAAAACGAAGAACAAAAGTTCTTGGGCCTTAGGCATTAGGGAAATGGGGCCACCTCAGATAAAAAGGTAGCCAGCATGTACTTGGGTTATATTTATAGTCACAGATAAGGAAAAGAAAAAGCTTTACAGTCCCGAGCGAACAGTAGCTGCAGCCCAGAACGCTCCCACTGCATCTCGGCTCTGTGGGGGCCAGGCATGTGGTGGTACACACCTTTATTCAGCACTCGGGGCTGTTCAAGGCAAGCCTGGTCTACACAAGTTCCAGGCTAGCCAGAGCTACCTAGTAAGAACCCTTCAAAATAACAACAACGACAACAACGAAACCCCCAAGCAAACAAAACTGCTTAACATGCAAACAAAAGGTATGAGAGAGGTGGGCACTGGGGAGCAGTCCAGAGTCGCCTCCCCAGTTTGAGGGACCCTTGGGAAGTCCACTCATCCAGCTCCAGGTACCTGCTGCCCAAGGCCCTCTCACCAGCAGAATCACACTCACACAGAACATAAAATGAAGAGATCGAATTTTTAAAAAAGGGTTTTAGCAGAGTGATAGTGGCACACACCACTGATCCCAGCACCCCAGAGGCAAAAGCAGATGGATCTCTGAGTTCAGGGCCAGCCTGGTCTACAGATCGAGTTCCAGGACAGCTGGGGCTGCACAGAGAAAACCTGTTTCGATCCCTCCCACTAAAAAGCTGTTAACTGGGTGCTGTGCTGAGGAGATATCCACTGTGTGACCCGAGTAAGGAACCTGATCCGTCCCTGTCCCTTGAATGTGGGAAGAAAATGTTTTCAGGGGTGTCAAGCGTTCAGACATGAAGGATAACCGTTACCTTGAGCATGCCTGGCAAAGTTAAACGACCCCAAAGCGTCAGCCATTGCTTCCCCGTGGATGCTTATCATCTCTGTCCTGTTCCATCGCTGACCATGTGAGGACCTGAGCTAGTTCACCCTCACGTACTGCTCTAGTTCACCTTGACTGCTCTGCTCCTACCGGCTGATTCCCAGCCTTGCTATGTATCCTAATTCAGCTGCAAACCTGTGATCCTCCTGCCTCAGCCTGCCAAGTGCTGGGACTATAAAATCATAACGTTTCGCAAACATCTTTGTGTGTCCTAATCACTCAAGACTCTTACAGTTTCTAACTGAGCAGGTCTGGGGTGGCCTGAGACTAGTATTTTATTTATTTATTTATTTATTCATTCATTCATTCATTCATTCATTTATCTATTTATTTATTTGGGGGTGGACAGATAGATGGCTCAGCAGTTAAGAGCACTGGCTCTTCTTCCAGAGGACCCAGCTTTAACTCCCAGCACCCACATTTATCTGTAAGTCCAATTCCAGGGGACTCTGATACCCTATCCTGGCCTTAGTGAGCACCAGGCACGAATGTGACACACAGACACACAATGCAGGCAACACACCCCTACACATAAAATAACATGTTTTCTTAAAAGATATTTGTTTCTACATAATGTGAGTGCTTTGCCTGCGTGTATGTCTATGCACCAACTAAGTGTCCTGCACACACAGAAACCAGAAGAGGGCACTGGATGCCCTGGAACTGAAGTTTTAAACTATTGTGAACCACTGTGTCAGTGCTGGGAACTGAACCCAGGCCCTCTGCAAGGGCAACAGGGGCTGCACTGAGCCATTCCTCCAGCCTCACAAGGTCTTAGGTCAAATGGATGCTCTTGGTCCAGTGCCAGGTGTGGAAGGAAAGGTCCTGGTCCAGTCCACCTACGCTTCTTCCTAAATCAGAAGCTCCGCCCTACCCACACCTGCTATTTCTTCGTTTGTTGTTGTCTCACTCTGGAATCCGGGCTGTCCTAGAACTCAATCTGTAGACCAGGCTGGCTCAAACTCACAGAGACCCACATGCTTCTACCTCCCAAATTCTGGGGCCTGCTGTGTGCCACCATAGCCAGTGGATTTGCTGTGTTTGGCTAAGGGACCCTCTGCTAACTTTTCTCTTACTGATGAGTGTCCACTGCCCAGATATATTTCCAGTACTTGCTAGGTTCACTTATATCCCACTCTGCCTTCCTCAGATCTCTGATTCAGAGTACAAAGTGGAAATAGATAAGGCACTTGGCAGCCGAAGCAGCGCAGCGGCGGTGGCAGAGGTAGCAGCAGCAGCAACAGCGGCGGCGGCTGGACGAAGCAGCGCGGAGGCGGCAGTGACAGAGGCAGCAGCAACAGCAGCAACAGCAGCAGCAGCAGCGGCAGCAGCAGCCGCAGCAGTAGCAGCAGCGGTAGCAGCAGCAGTGGCGGCAGCAGCAGCAGCGGCAGCAGCAACAGCAGCGGCGGCGGCAGCAGCAGCGGCAGCAGCAACAGCAGCAGCAGCGGCCGCAGCAGCAGCAGCGGAGGCAGCGGCAGGCCTCCAGAGGCAGCTGAGTGCCTGCTGAAATGTGTAGCCAGGGTGGTGAACTGAGCCCATGAACTGAGCGCCATTCTGGAGGCTACAGAAGTGATTTGAGCCTTCTCACCTTTCCACTGTCATGATATACAAACAGATTTCTGGTTTGGCCCTCCTTCCTGTAGGTAATCTGCAGCCCGTGGGGATGTCCAATCTTCTCTGTCTGGAAGGTGGCATTTAAGTCCTTGATGTTGATGATAGCCTTTGGGGTTTTACCCTAGAAGAGAGAAAGGATCCTCAAGATACCGAGGGCAACGGGTGCCTTCCTGCCAAGGCCTTCAATACAAGCCCCTACTACATAACCCTGGGCTCCTCTAACAGACAACGGTACAGTTGCTCTATGGATTGCCTGTGCTGGCCATCCCCACCTGCCAGATTGGCCCCTCTGAGCTGGAAGGGGTCTAGGAAACCTTCACTTTGGACTTTTCACACGTCTTAGCCAAAGCACCTTTCCTGGGGCAAACCAACCCAACCACTCCCTGTGAAATAACCAACCAGACAGCAGCTCCCTGGGCTCTGACCCGTGGTGGAGCACTAATTAAGGCCAAGGAATCCTGATGAGAGACAGGATGATTCCAAGCCCCTGGACCAGCAGGAGCGGCACTGAACTTTTTTTAAACACAAATTTAAATCCCAAGCCTGGGGCTGGGGATTTAGCTCAGTGGCAGAGCGCTTACCTAGGAAGCGCAAGGCCCTGGGTTCGGTCCCCAGCTCCGAAAAAAAGAACCAAAAAAAAAAAAAAAAAAAAATCCCAAGCCTGGGACCCTGAGCTTGCTAAACAAGTGCTTTACCACTAAGGGAGACCTTCCACTCCCTTTTGTTATTTATTTACTTATTTATTTATTTGTTTATTTATTTATTTTTTTATAACCTGTCACTAAGCTATACCCAAGTCCTCCTATTATTCTTGTGTAATGCTTTTGTTTGTTTGTTTGTTTTTTGCTAGAAACATGTTTTTAAATTTTACCTATATTGTTACAGTTACCCATCTTGGAAGGTTGGTATATTTATATTATGTGTATGTCTGTGTCCCTGAATATATCTGTGTGTACCGTGTGTGCGGGTGCTTTCAGAAGACAGAAGGGGGCATGAGATCCCCTGGAGTTACAGGAGGTTGTGAACCACCTGATGTGGGTGCTGGAAGCCAAACTTGGGTCCCCTGAGAGAACAGCGAGTGCTCTTAGCTATTTCATCCCTTTTAATTGTTGAGCAGTAGTTAATTCTCAGTTATATTATCATTTCCTTCGTTAATTGTAGGTGGAAATTAAGTTCTATGGGTTTTCCTTTCTTTCTTTCTTTCTTTTCTTAAAGAATTGAGCTAAAATGAAGTTTGTTTTTTCTTTTTGTCTTGTTTTGTTTGGGTTTGGTTTTTTTTTTTTTTGTTGGTTTTTTTTGGTTTTTTGGTTTGTTTTTTTTTTTTTCTTTTTTTTTTTTCTGAGCTGGGGGCCGAACCCAAGGCCTTGCGCTTGCTAGGCAAGTGCTCTACCACTGAGCTAAATCCCCACCCCCCTGGAACTTGATCTGTAGACTAGGCTGGCCTCAAACCCACAGAGATCTGACTGCTTTTGCCTCCCAAGTGCTGGATTAAAGGCGTGCGCCATGATGCGTGGCTGCCCAGGTTAGTCTTCAACTCTTGGGCTGAAATCCCTCCTGCCTCAACCTCCAGAGAAATTGTGACTCCATCTAACTTAATTCTTTGCACAATCCAAAATTTTTACATAAAAATGAGTTACTTTCATAATAAAAAAATCCATTTGGGAAAAGTATTTTTAAAAGAAAAAAGAAAGAAAGGAAAAGACCTACATGGAGTCTATTCCTGCAATCTCAACAGCAGGAAAATGAGGCAGGAGAATTGTGAGTTCACAGCCAGCTGGGGCTACACAGCAGGATCCCATCTCAAAACAAATCCAAGCAAAAGTGGATGCAGGCCACTGTCACCCCCACTGCCCTTAGAAGATGGAAAGATCTCCCATGCTCATGGATTGGCAGGATTAATATAGTAAAAATGGCCATTTTACCAAAAGCGATCTACAGATTCAATGCAATCCCCATCAAAATGCCAATCCAATTCTTCAAAGAGTTAGACAGAATAATTAGCAAATTCATCTGGAATAACAAAAAACCCAGGATAGCTAAAACTATCCTCAACAATAAAAAAAAGGACTTCAGGGGAATCACTATCCCTGAACTCAAGCAGTATTACAGAGCAATAGTGATAAAAACTGCATGGTATTGGTACAGAGACAGACAGATAGACCAATGGAACAGAATTGAAGACCCAGAAATGAACCCACACACCTATGGGCACTTGATTTTTTTGACAAAGGAGCCAAAAACCCATCAATGGAAAAAAGATAGCATTTTCAGCAAATGGTGCTGGTTCAACTGGAGGTCAACATGTAGAAGAATGCAGATCAATCCATGCTTACCACCCTGTACAAAGCTTAAGTCCAAGTGGATCAAGGACCTCCACATCAAACCAGATACACTCAAACTAATAGAAAAAAAACTAGGGCAGCATCTCGAACACATGGGCACTGGAAAAAATTTCCTGAACAAAACACCAATGGCTTATGCTCTAAGATCAAGAATCGACAAATGGGATCTCATAAAACTGCAAAGCTTCTGTAAGGCAAAGGACACTGTGGTTAGGACAAAACGGCAACCAACAGATTGGGAAAAGATCTTTACCAATCCTACAACAGAGAGAGGCCTTATATCCAAAATATACAAAGAACTCAAGAAGTTAGACCGCAGGGAGACAAATAACCCTATTAAAAATGGGGTTCAGGGGCTGGGGATTTAGCTCAGCGGTAGAGCGCTTACCTAGGAAGCGCAAGGCCCTGGGTTCCGTCCCCAGCTCCGAAAAAAAAGAACCAAAAAAAAAAAAAATGGGGTTCAGAGTTAAACAAAGAATTCACAGCTGAGGAATGCCGAATGGCTGAGAAACACCTAAAGAAATGTTCAACATCTTTAGTCATAAGGGAAATGCAAATCAAAACAACCCTGAGATTTCACCTCACACCAGTGAGAATGGCTAAGATCAAAAACTCAGGTGACAGCAAATGCTGGCGAGGATGTGGAGAAAAAGGAACACTCCTCCATTGTTGGTGGGATTGCAGACTGGTACAACCATTCTGGAAATTAGTCTGGAGGTTCCTCAGAAAATTGGACATTGAACTGCCTGAGGATCCAGCTATACCTCTCTTGGGCATATACCCAAAAGATGCCCCAACATATAAAAAAGACACGTGTTCCACTATGTTCATAGCAGCCTTATTTATAATAGCCAGAAGCTGGAAAGAACCCAGATGCCCTCCAACAGAGGAATGGATACAGAAAATGTGGTACATCTACACAATGGAATATTGCTCAGCTATCAAAAACAATGACTTTATGAAATTCGTAGGCAAATGGTTGGAACTGGAAAATATCATCCTGAGTGAGCTAACCCAATCACAGAAAGACATACATGGTATGCACTCATTGATAAGTGGCTATTACCAAATGCTTGAATTACCCTAGATGCCTAGAACACATGAAACTCAAGACAGATAATCAAAATGTGAATGCTTCACTCCTTCTTTAAAAGGGGAACAAGAATACCCTTGGCAGGGAATAGAGAGGCAAAGATTAAAACAGAGACAGAAGGAACACCCATTCAGAGCCTGCCCCACATGTGGCCCATACATATACAGCCACCCAATTAGACAAGATGGATGAAGCAAAGAAGTGCAGGCAGACAGGAGCCGGATGTAGATCTCTCCTGAGAGACACAGCCAGAATACAGCAAATACAGAGGCGAATGCCAGCAGCAAACCACTGAACTGAGAACAGGACCCCCATTGAAGGAATCAGAGAAAGAACTGGAAGAGCTTGAAGGGGCTCGAGACCCCATATAAACAACAATGCCAAGCAACCAGAGCTTCCAGGGACTAAGCCACTACCTAAAGACTATACATGGACTGACCCTGGACTCTGACCTCATAGGTAGCATTGAATATTCTAGTAAGAGCACCAGTGGAAGGGGAAGTCCTGGGTCCTGCTAAGACTGAACCCCCAGTGAACTAGATTGTTGGGGGGAGGGTGGCAATGGGGGAGGATGGGGAGGGGAACACCCATAAGGAAGGGGAGGGGGGAGGGGGATGTTTGCCCGGAAAACGGGAAAGGGAATAACACTCAAAATGTAAATAAGAAATATTCAAGTTAATACTAAAAAAAAATAAAAAACAAAAAACAAAAACAAAAAAAAAAAACACAACATACTGGCTTGGCCTGGAACTAAAGATCAAATAACCTTTCTCCAGCCAAGGAGGAAAGCCCTGTCTAACCACAGGAGAGCTTTTCTCTTCCTGAGTAAAACAGAAACATTGAATGCGCAAGTTGGGAGTGTTTAAAGTGGCAGGTCCCACTTTTCTCCCCTACACTTTCCCTCAGTCCGGGACATTCCAGTTTGCCCCTCTAGAACTGTCTACTCCTCTGGGAGAGCACCAGGGACCAATCTCTCGAGACCGAGCTGCAGAGCTCAGAGCTTACCCCTCTGGTCTGCAGCTCTGATCCCTCACGTTCAACTTCGTTAACAATTTTTGGGGTGTTTTTTGTTTTTTTCTGTTCTCTAATACTGGACGGCCCCAGGGTCCGATGTGGTAACTGGCCTCCAAAGATATCCCCACCACTTCCTTCTTCCCCAGTAGTCCCCAGATGCTCTACCCAGAAGGAGGTAGAGTTACATCTCTTCCCTTTAAGTAAGTCCAGATACAGGATTTGCCTTGACCCTGTAGAATGCAGTTCCTGGCCTGGCCTTCTGAAGGCTTGGCAGTTTTGTTCTCTGATTTGTTTGTTCGGTTTTGTTTTGATTTGTTTTTAGGTTTATCTTATTTTATGTGTAGAAGTACCTTTCCTCCATGTAAGTGTGTGTATCGTGTACATGCCTGATGCATGCAGAGTTCGAAGGGGAGTGTTGAATCCCTTGAAACTTGACTTAGAGGTGGTTTTGAGCCATGATGTGGGTGCTGAGAACCACACCAGAGTCCTCTGCAAGAGCAACAAGTGCTCTTAACTGCTGAGCCACCTCTCCAGCCCTTGTTTAGACAGGGTCTTGCTGAACTCTCTGTGTAGATCAGGCTGGCCTGGAACTCATAGAGACCCACCAGCTTCTGTCTGGGGGGCCCAGAGATCAAGGAGGGTGGCACCACACCAGGAGACAATCCTTTTGCATTGAAGAGAACAGTCTCTGTGCCTTAACGAGGCTTGAGCTAGGGAAGAGCCCAATGACAGAGTGATATCATTGAGCCTGCACAGACCCTGGGCTCAATCCCTAGCATCATAAGAAGAGAATCACAGGGGGCTGGAGAGATAGCTCTGCTCTTCCAGAGGTCCTGAGTTTAATTCCCAGCACCCACATGGTGGCTCACAACCGTCTGTAATGGGATCTGATGTCTTCTTCTGGTGTGTCTGAAGACAGCTATAGTGTATTCACGTACATAAAATAAATCTAAAGGAGGAGGAGGAGGAGGAGGAGGAGGAGGAGGAGGAGGAGGAAGAGGAGGAGGGTGGGGGAGAGAAAAAGAAGGAGAACAAGAACAAGAACAAGAACAAGAAGATAGAAGAGGCAGACTCCTAACTGACTGACCACAGGGTTCTCCAGGGCACTGGGCAAGGGAAATGGAGTTTGTTTGTTTGTTTGTTTATTCTTGAGATAGGGTCTCATCATATAACCCTGGTGTCCTGGAACTCACTATGTAGACTAGGCTGGCTTCAAACTCACAGAGATCAACCTGTCTCTGCCTCTCAAGTGCTGGGATTAGTGTCACAAGCCATTTGCCTGACCTTGTTTAAATGAGTAAACTGAATATGTAAATGTACCTCAATAAAACTGCTCTTAGCCAGGCATGGTGGCACACTCCTATTATCCGAGCACTCAGGAGGCCCTCTATGAATTCAAGGCTATCCTGATTTCAGTAACAAGTTCTGGGCTAGCAAGGGCTACATAGTGAGACTCTGCCTCAATAAGAAAAAAACAAAAAAACAAAAAAACAAAAAAACAAAAGTAGAGACTAACAGTAATGAAACGAACCAAACCAAGCTGATGCTGAGTAACCAAAGTATGACTGCATGTGGACTGGATTGTCTGTAGCCAAGGGGAAGTAGAACATTTTCCTCACCAGGGCTGAAGGGAGGGCTCCTGAGGAACACAGGCGACCTGACCTCTTACCTCTTCCTTGGTGTAGTACTTCAGCAGGCCTTCCCTCGACAGAAGGACAAACCTTCTCCTCAGGAACTGGGAGTTGTCCCTTCCTCGCTTCCACAGGAAGCCTTCTCGATCACCTTAACCACCAAGGGCAAGAAAAGAGCCATGAAGTCAGCACACATAAGCTAACCTGAGGCTCAGGGGCTGAAGGTAGGAGGGGCTCCACCCTCCCCTGGGATAGCCAGTCTAATCTGGGGCCAACTTTATATGATTTCAGTCTCCATCCACCATGTAAAACCCTTCTTCCCCGCTCTTCCATGAGGTCCTGCTGCTTTCTTAGAAGAAGGCAGGTGTGGTGGGGCCTGTAGTCCCAGGATTCAGGCTGAGGAAAGGGAGCTGTTACGAGTCTGTGATGGTTTGTCTATGCTTGACCCAAGGAATGGCACTATTAGGAGGTGTGGCCCTGTTGAGTAGGTGGGTCACTGTGAGCGTGGGCTTTAAGACTCTCACCCTAGCTGCCTGGAAGTCAGTCTTCCACTAGCAGCCTTCAGATGAAGGTGTAGAACCCTCAGCTCTGCCTGCACCATGCCTGCCTGGATGCTGCCATGCTCCCACCTTGATGATAATGGACTGATCTCTGGAGCTGTAAGCCAGTCCCAATTAAATGTTGTTTTTTATAAGACTTGTACTGGTCATGGTGTCTGTTCACAGCAGTAAAACCTTAACTAAGAGTTCAATGCCAGTCTTGGCTACATAGCAAGATCTTGTCACAGAAAAACATGTTGGGGAAATGGCTCAGCTGTTAAGAGCACTTGTTTTTGCAAAGGATCCAGGTTCAGTTCTCAGCACACAGATGGTAGCTTACAACCATCCATAATCAGAGACTTTCTTCTGCCCTCTGACGGCACCAGTATTACATGTGGTGCACATGCATACATTCACAATCATACACAGAAAAATAAAGATTTTTTAGTTTAATAAAACAAAGAGGGCTGGAGAGATGGCTCAGCAGTTAAGAGCACTGGCTGCTCTTCCAGAGGTCCTGAGTTCAATTCTCAGCAACCACATGGTGGCTCACAACCATCTGTAATGGGATCCGATGCCCTCTTCTGGTGTGTCTGAAGACAGCTACAGTTCACTTATATAAATAACAAATAAATCTTTAAAAAAAATATAATAAAACAAAGAAAGACAAAGAAGAGAGGGTAGTGGAGGGGAGAAGAGAGTGGGAAAAAAGAAAGAAAGAAAAAAAAAGGTTTAGGAAGACCAAGTATCCAAAAAAAAGAAGACCAAGTATTGAAAAACAGGACTAATTCTGAACAAGGTCCTGGGCTGAGATGTGGCTCAGCTGGTAGAGTCTCTCATAGCATGTAAGAAGCGTGGGATTTAACCCCAGCACTGCATAAGGCCAGTAGTGGTGGCTATAATCCTAACATTCTGGAAGTAGCAGGAGGATCAGGAGTTCAGGTCATCCTTGGCTATACAGTGAATTCAAGGCCACCCTGAGATAGATGAGACCTTGCCTCAAAAGAATGAAGGGACTGTGTGGTGGCATACACCTTTGATCCCAGCACTCAGGAGGCAGAGACAGATGGGTCTTTATGAGTTCAGGGCCAGCCTGGGAAACATTGAGAGTTTCAAGTAAGCCAGGAATATATAGTGAGACTATGTATGTATGCATGCATGTATGTATGTATGTATGTGCATGCACGTGTGTGTGTATATAAATTATATACTCCTAGCCAATGTTGACATTGACATCAGCCAATTATAAGAGTATAAGAGTGATCCTCAAGACATCTATGAGTTGAAGAATCGTTTGTACTCCTAGAAATCCTGGAAGCTGAGGTCCTTGAAGACCTTTGTCCCCTGGGCACTGTCAGCTTGAGAATTCAAGTCAGTGGGGTGGAAACCACCCTAGATCTAGGGTTGCTGTTGTGGTGCCCTGCGTGAGTGTGGAAAAAGAAGCTGAAATCGAGCTCATGTGCCTACCAAGCCTACCTAACCTCCCACTCTTGTTATCTAAGGCTCAAGAGAACATAGACCTCACAACATTAAGATGGTAACTTTTGGGGTGCAGAGAAAAGGCTAAATGGCTGAGAACATTGGCTGCTCTCTCAGAAGATCCAGGTTCAAATCTCTGCTGTACCCACATGGCTCACAACTGTCACAACTCCAGTCCCAGGGGATCTAAGACCATGTCCTGGCCTCTAGGTGCACTGCATACATGTGGTGCATATACATGCATACATACATAATACATACATACATACATACATGCATACATACATACATACATACAAAATGGTAACTTTACCTGGGGGCGAGACAGCTTTCTCAGCCATAAACTCCTGTCTTTCATACTTAGCTCGAATCCATTGCTCCTTTAAGACCCTAAAAAGAGAACTTTTGGTCAGTCATGCCTTTGGTGTCTTCCCACAGTGACTTCCCAGACCCTGCAGCAGAGGATGGGGACAACCCAGGAGCTGCCATCTCACGACACCCAGAGGCTCTCCTCCCTAGGTTAGTTAACACTGGTGCTGGATGATTCTCTGTAGTAGGGGTGGAGCATCCGGTGCTCTACGGAATACGCAGCAGTACCTCTGGCTTCTACCTCCTCAGAGGCTTCTGCTCTCCAGATGACACACCAGGGAAATGTGTCTTCTAGTGGGCTGAGAAGCACTAGACTGTCCCTCAATGATGAAGAAAGATATCAGCTCCCTGGACACTTAGCCCCCGTCGACAACTGCCTGCTCGTGTGTGAACTTGAGTATTAAATGTCCTGAACCTGCTGATGAACTCTGGCTCACCACGCTGCATAGAGCAGACTGACTCAACTGTTTCACATCTTTTGAAATAAGGTCTACTGTCTCCCAGGCCAACCCTGAGGTGTCCAAAGTAGCTGAGATTGACTTTGAACTCATGATCTTCCTGTTTCAACCCCATACCCCCACCACTAAGTGCTGGGATTACAGATATATGCCACCATATCTGGTGTTATGTAGCACTGGGGATCAAACCCAGGACCCAGTCAAGCAAGCTCTCTAGCAACTGTGTTTCATCGCCAGTGAACATCTCTAAATCTAGGAATGGGACAGTAATAAGCCTGCCTTCCCTAGTGCTGAGGTGGGCAGATCTATGTAAAGAATCCAGCACTAGAGCCAACACAAGGTCGGGTTGTTTGTTTGTTTGACAGTCTTACTATTGTAGGCTGGCCATGAACTCACAGAAAACTGCTTGCTTCTGCCTCCCAGACAGTTAGGAAAAGGTGTGCTTCCCAACACCAGGCTCACCGTGGGTTCTTACTACTAACCTCAACCAAATGCTATTCTTGGCTGCTATGAAACCGCGCAGCTGGGAACAAACCTATTCCTACTGTTTGCTCCATCTTATCTTTTCCAGGAACGAGTTCCAAAGGTTAGCTGACTGAATGGACTGGGCACAGGAGTGACCTAGAGCTGCACATCTGGCCCAAACAGGTCACCTGGAGCTCTGGGTTGCTCTGGGCTGCATGGGACAAAGGGACCAAAAGTTAGAGACTGACGGGAAGCCCTCTCTGAGCCATGCTGGATGGTACAGAATGCACCTGCAAGTGGATTTGCTGCCGACTGCAGGTAGGAGTCAGCCTGAGAGAAAGATGACTGAACAAGAGCCATGAGAGTAGAAGATCCTGGGGTTGGGGATTTAGTTCAGTGGTAGAGTGCTTGCCTAGCAAGCACAAGGCCCTGGGTTCGGTCCCCAGCTCTGGAAAAAAAAAAAAAAAAAAAAAAAAAAAAAAAAAAAAAAAAAAGAGAGAGTAGAAGATCCTGTCATGCTTGAGCCCCTGGTGTGGCCTTTCCAGCCCCCTTCTCCTTCTCCTTGGTCATGTTTGAGCTCCTGGTATTAGGATCCTCCTCCCTCTTATTTCCTCTTTTATATAAAAAAGTACCTTTATTTATTTATTTTGTGTGCATACACATACATGCGTAACTGCTCACTCTACAGTAGTACATGAGTGGAAGTCAGAGAACAGCATGAGATCCATTTCCCTCCTTCCTTCATGCAGATCTCAGGAATGGAACTCGGGGTCTCAGGCTTAATGGCAGGTGCCTTCGCCCACCGGGCCATCTTGCAGGCCTTTGCTGGCATTGTTTTCAAGCAGGATCTCGCCATACAGCAGTCCAGACTTATCTCAATCACAAACTCCTCTGGCTTAGCCTCCCTGGCCCCCTTAATGCCAGGATTACAGGTGTGCACCATCACAGCTGGTATGGGATTGTCCTTCTTGAGGGTGACTTCACATCTGTCCTTCCGGGCATCTGATCTTCAGAGCCCACACAATCTTTGTTATCTGAGCTAGCTGAAGCTGGAATTCTGTGGCTTACAGTCAAGAGTTCTTTCATGGTTCGAGGTGAAGCTCAGAGGTAGAGGGCTGACCTGATAGGCACAGTCCCTGGTTTTCATCCCCAGTACTTCCTAAGGTATAGCCTTTCCCACAGGACAGTGACGAGAGCACTAGGCCCAACATGGAGATGGGAATCCTGGGTCATAGGACCAGTACCAGGGGACAGACTAGAGACCAAGGACTCTTGTTATGGTCCCCAAGGCAGGAAATGCGGTAATTTTAAAACTGGAGAGAAGAGGCCACCAGTCCTCAGTCAACAGGGATTAAAATGTAAAGGCATTTGTGGGAGTCATGATAACCAACGCTGGAGGGGGTCAGTGTAGAAAGGCCATGTAAGAGATGCTGTCCAGGGCTTGGAGCAAGGGCTGAGTGGTAGCAAAGGGGCAAGATAGGTTCCTTCAAGTGGTGTCCAACATAACTCTCAGGCGTGAGGGAGCTGGTATCACTCTAAAGTTGACACCGAGAAATGCATGCTGGGTCACATGGGGGATGCTTAAACCAATGACATCGTTTCATCTACATCACGTTATAAGGCATGTTGCTGTTTACACTTTAGAAGGGGCACTCGGGCTACATGCAGAGGGACATCCGAGGGGCTTGGTGCCTTGGCTGCCTTCTTTTACTGGGTAGCAGTAGAGTTGTGGCTTTTGTTTTGTTTGAGGTGAAGTCTCAGGTAGCCCGTGCTGACTTCCACCTCACTGTGAGCAGAGGCTGACCCTCTTACCTCCTGGGCATCAGGATTATGGGCATTTGCTACCATAGCTGGTTTCAGGCAGGATTCCTATGCACCCTCCATGGAAATATCAGAACCATCCCTGAAACAATCTTCCATCCAGACCACAGGAGAACTCACCTCAGACAAAGGTAAGAGGGACAGAGAAGGGCTGGGATGACCCCTCCCCAGGATCACTCACTCACAGGCAGTCGCTGGCCTGAGGGACGTAGTAGAAAGTTGGGACTCTAGCTTCAAACTTGGCTTTCACACTGAGGTTCCCATTGTGAGTCATGAACTGTAAGAAAAGAGCAAGTTGGCGTAATTGTAGAACTTGAAAATGAACTTGAAATGAAACCATGGCTTACTCAGAAGACTGTGAATGTTGGGCGTGGTGCCCGCACACAGGCCTTTAATCCTAGCACAGCCTGGTGGATCTTTGTGAGTTCAAGGCCAGCCTGCTCTACACAGTGAGTTCTGGGACAGCCAGGGCTAAGTAGAGAAACCCTGTCGATAGATAGATAGATAGATAGATAGATAGATAGATAGATAGATAGATAGCTAGCTAGCTATAGATCAATCAATCAATCAATCAATCAATGCCTGTGGTTTTTACTGGCTCTGAGGCTGGTCCAGGAGGAACTGCTTTTAAGAAGGCATCTCACCAGACATGGAAAGTTCTAGTTTGGTATAACGTGGGGTATTGATAACTATGTCTTATATAAGAACAGCCCCTTACAGTTCTCATATAACATTATATTGGGTTCTCTCAACCATTTTAACACTACTAGTCCATTTTTAAAGAGGACACCGGGGCTCAGAGAGGTTAGGTGACTTAAGGCAACACCACTGGTGAACACAAAATGAGGATCTGAAGCCAGCTATGCTGGACCACAAAAAACTCATTTTTTTCTCTCACTGATTCCACAGACAGCCACACACCCTCATACCTCTTGAAGTTTACAGGAGACTGGGGTAGCTAGAGAATGAAAATGACTGCCAGCCCCGTAGAATAACCCATGTCACCAGAGACTTAGTGGGCACTGTGTCCAGTGATAGATATGCTGATGTGCCAGTGGGTGTGACACAGCTGGGGCAGAGGCAGGAACGCCAGGTTTATAATTCGTGTGTCTGGGCACCGAGAACACTATCCTCCACCCTGGAGACCCTGGAGCTGTGTCATAGACATGTATTGCCCCTGGACCCCTGGTGATCTCACCTGCCCCAGTGAAGACATTGCAGGGGCTTAGAAGGCAAAGACCTGTGAGTGTATGGGCTAGCTGGTGGTATCTATCTTTCCCTTGCCTAGGATGTAGGACTTGAATGGATAGCCACTTTGTCTTTTCAGTGTGTTCTTCCCACAAAGAATATAGTAGGCTTCCAGTTACATCTGTGTGGATTGAATGGTAAAAAGCCCAGCCCAGATCCTGCCATAAAAGGGAAGTGCTCAGTGGAGTTACCCACTCCTTGAACCTCTCCACTCCCCAGTGTGGTGTTGACCTGCCTGCGCTCTTAAGCCTTTCTGGCCAAAATGGCTTCGCCCTCTAAGCTGAGGATTCTGACATACTAACTGGGCAGGCAAACAGAGTGGCCTAGGAAGGGGTGCAGGACCTTAGGCTATGAATCAGATGTTTCTCTTCCTCAGTTCCTGGCTCCTACCAATGACTACAATAATTATTAATTCACTTTGTGTTTGAGCTGAACCTGTTTTATTCTTACAGCAGCCAGGGATAGGGAGATGCATGTCCATGACATGGTGTAGAAACACACTCTGTAGCTAAGATTAAGACCCTAGCCCAAGGGCTGGAGCGACAGTTCAATGGTGACGAGCATTTACTGCTCTCACAGAAGACCTGGGTTCGATTCCCAGCACCACCATGGCCGCTCACTCCGATTCCAGGAGATCTGATGCCTTCCTTTGACCTCTGTGAGCTCCTGCGCATACATGGCATACATAACAAACACTTAGGGAAAACACACACACACACACACACACACACACACACACACACACACACATCTGTGTTTTCTCTCATCAATCATTTCATTTTCCTCCTCTGTGAACAGGAGGAACACACCTGCGTGCTGCCTCTTCTCCCTCACGCCCAATTCCAAGAATCTGCACACGTGTGCCAGTCTACCTCCACCATACTGTCGTCCCAGAAGTCCAGTCTCACGGATTTAACTTTGCTGATGTCTGGGAAGTTGCGATGGACGCCAGAGCAGTGGAGACAGATGAAAACCCCCAGCTTGTAAGAGGCCCAATCAGGATCTGCGGGGTGGAAGAGCAGGATCTCCGCTGAGCTGGACAAGGACTGGACTAGGGTGCAGGGACAGGCTGGGCCTGAAAGTTAGGATTCTGGGTCGGAGGCAAGTTCTGCCCACACCGGTAATCCTTTCTCTCTAGGTCCCCAACCTTGGACAACTGAGGTGACTGCATGAACCGTGCTTAGCCCACCCTTTGGCTCGACGACACCCAGGAGACCACGGAAGGGGGAACCGAGGAGAGTGGGCGAGTGAGGGAACCGCTTCCTCGGTCCTTGCGCGGCAGTGTGGGGTCGAGGAGCTCCAGGAGGCACCGCGGTGAGGACCTCAGGGTCTGAGGACGCTGGAATCGGAGATGGTGTCTAGAGCCGGGTCCTGGGTGGTAAGGTGCCCGGTGGGAGAGAGAGGGACCCAGGGCATGGACCGCATCTGATGCGGAGCGAGGACCAAGGTCCCGGGTTTCAGGAGCAGGGAGACGGAGGACCGTCGGGGCCTCCCGAAACTCTCCAGCGAGAAGGACTGGGGTCCCAAGCGAGGAGCGAGTCTGAGTCGCGCGTGAACGGGCTCCTAGGGAAGGGGACGGTGGGCCAGGGGTCAGGGCCGTGGCTGGCTGCACCTGCCCCGCACACCGCGCCCTTACCGGCTGCCCCGCAGTCGGCGCAGTGCCCGTTGCCGGTGCCCGCAGCCTGCAGCAGCTCCAGCAACCGCTTCTTGTTGCGCTCACGGTCGCCCATGGCCGGCCCAGAGGTCTCAGCGGGGCTCAGCCCCGCCACCTCTGTGGTTCCCGCTTCTGGACGCTCATGGTCCGGTGTTTCCCTGGCCGCCGGAGAAGGATTCAGATCCGCAAGCCTCCAGGCCGGCTCGACCGCGGGCCCCGCCCACGGGACAGCAGGCCCCGCCTCCAGGTCTCCGGCCACGCCCCTGGATAATATGCCCTGCCCCAAAGCAGCGCAGCCCAGATCCACCACCTGATGGGGAGGGACAGAAGTGCACCAGATCAATCCAGCCTGGCTACTTGCTAACTAGAGACCATAGTTTATTCAGTCGCTCTGTACCTCATCGCCCACATCTGAAAAAGAGGCATATTAGGCCAGTGTGGCTCTTTCCTCCAAATGGAAACATTCTGTGCTGGAGAGACAGTTCGTAATACTCGGGGAGTTTAGAAAAGTACAAGATTCATAAGATTGGGGGGAGAAGGGGTTGGGGATTTGGCTCAGTGGTAGAGTGCTTGCCTAGGAAGCGCAAGGCCCTGGGTTCGGTCCCCAGCTCCGAAAAAAAGAATTAAAAAAAAAAAAAAAAGATTGGTGGGAGAAGAGCGAGCCTTTGCTAGAGCTGCCCGCAAGGTGAGCAGGGAGACCCAGCTAAACAGCATTCATGAATAGTTATTCACACTGGGTGGGCTTTTGGGGGGGCCGCTTCTTTTGAGACACTCCTCCTCCTCCTCTTTCTCCTCTCCCTCCTCCTCCTTCTCCTCCTCTTCTTCCTTTTTTTTTTTTTTTTCCTCAGATGAAACATTTTAATCTACCAGACTGCACAGGGAGTCACAGCTCCCAGAGGCTTCTTCCAGTTCAGAGAAGTTCCAGAAATATCTAGAGTTCCTGGTCCCCTGCCTGTGAGAACAAGGGTCAGTAGGCAGAAAAAAAAAAGCGGGGGCCCTCCTGTCACTCATAGATCCAGTTCTGCGCACAGCTCCTGTAGTCCACCAGCTCCTCAGGCTGAAACCACAAACTGATCTCCTTCTCCGCGCTCTCCACAGAATCGCTGCCATGAATGATGTTCCTGCCAATTTGGATACAAAAGTCTCCTCCTATGGTCCCAGGCTTAGAGTCCGCCGGGTTGGTCTCTCCAAGCATCACCTGGCCGGTCCTTACAACATTCAGTCCCTCCCAGACCATAGCAACCACTAGTCCTGAGTGCATGTACTTCACCAGGCCAGTAAAGAAGGGACGGTCCTTCAGGTCACTGTAGTGCTCCTTGAGAAGATCCTCTGAAGCCTGCATAAATTTCAAACCAACAAGGCAGAATCCCTTCTATTCGAATCGCTTGATGATCTCTCCCACAAGCCCCCGCTGGACCCCATCAGGCTTGATGGCGATGAAGGTAAGCTCACTGTTGGCCATGGTCCCCTTCTGACACCCCGTCTTTAACTCTGGCAGCGATTGCCCGAACCGGAAATGCCACCCATGCTCTTGTAAGTAACCTTAATAAACTTAGTGGTTCTGCAAGCTAGACTTGGGTACAATTATTTGGTCTGTTGATGGTGTGCTAGCGACATGGGGTGAGCAGACATTCGTCTCTCATCTCTCCATGTACACAACAGGCATGTGTCTGTGCTTCAGGGCTCCGTGGGAACACTGAGCATGATCTAATTTGTGTTAAAGTGTTCCAGGCCTTCCATCTGTGCAGATGCCCCCTTCTCAGAACACCTTCTGTGATTCCCAGTCCCCAGATCTGGTCCCGTACCATTCCCTAAGAGTTCTATCCATCCTCCGGAGTCCTGATTGTTTCTGTGGTTCATGTCACATTACAATAACTTAGAAAACTGTGCTAATTCCAATTCCTGTGGCCTCACTAGAGTCCAGCGTCAATCTTTTATTCATGAATCATTGAAGATCCTGAGTAGCTCTGAGAAACAGCCTCTACCAGTTTTAGAAAATTGAAAGTTTCATGACTGGGTTCACCAGGAAGTAGACCAACCCAGACAGAGCTGGAGCCTGTAAAATTCCATCGCTGCGAGGGGAGCGGGGTTTGGGTGGTCTTGAACCTGTTTCATTTCATCTCTTCTCTTCCATACCCAGTGACTCACTGGAGGAGTCTAATCATTCACCTGTAACACACATGGGTTTCTATCCTGAAGTACCTGAGGCCTTCCATACTCACATTCAACACACACGCACACACACACACACACACACACACACACACACACACACACACAAATAACCTGATAATGATGGTATATGTCTAGGATTCCACAAATTTAAGACATGAATGCTGGTCCCAGCTCCGTCTCTTCTTGTTTGTGATGTGTTCCATCACCTCTCTAAATTTCCTTGCCTCTCTGATGGGAACTCATCTGGAATGCTAGCTTTCGTTTCTCTCCATTCCCGTGGTGGAGGAGGTCAAGCCATCAGACCTGGTGAAGAGAAAGAAGCACATTCCAGAAACAGCCAGCCTGTAGGGGTCATGACTATGTGTTGAGTTTGGGGTGGCTAGCCCAGGAGCATCCGTGAAGGAACCAGTAAGTGAGCCAGCTGGGGCCAGGAGGCAGGGAACTGTTTACCAAACAAACCCAGAGATGAGTCATTTCCGCTGCGCTGAATTAAAGAGAGACAGGAATAAGTCTCCCAAGAGGAGGATGGGGGAGACAACGATGTAAGGTATGCAGGCAGAGGGGAGAGGCACAAGCCAAGGTCGCCTCTCCTTTTCTCATCCTCATGGCAAAGCTGGTCTATTTGGAGCCCCGGCCTTTCTCGGTCCCCTGTAGCATCTTGACTCTTAACTCCCTGGAGCCTCATAAAGAAACAGAGCAGCACTCAGTTCTGAGAGGAGTCCCTGACTACAAGGTCCCCTTGGATTTCTCTTCCCTTCCTTACTTTTGGAGGTTTTATTTCGAAGAATAGCAAAGGTTTAAGGTGGACTTGCAGCCATCCTACAAAAGGAAAACTAACGGTATGCAGGCACCTGGGACAGGTGTCCTGCCACCTGCCTCTGTGGCGGGGTGAGGAGGTAATTGATACAGACTGAGTGCTTAGCAGACCAAGCTCCAGACATGAGCATGAGTTTCACAATGTGCCTTGGTAGGCCGCAGACATCTTCTCATTTCACAGAAGAGAGCGACAGCTAAGCCCCAGAGGAGCCATTACCCAAGGTCTTGTGGTCAAATGGAGTGTGCAGCAGGAGCTGACAGACAGATCCCTGTTACAGTGTTATTTAGTCTGTTTAATTCATGAAGCCCTCCTTCTTCTCATCCTCAGTTCGGTATGCTGTGTAATGATTATTACATTCAACACAGCCAGGCTGGAGAGGGAGCTCAGTGGTTAGAGCACTGGCTGTTCTTCTAGGAACCCAGGTTCAATTCCCAGCACCCGCATGTCAACTCACAACCATCTGGAAGTCCAGTTCTAGGGGATCTGAAGTCTTCTTCTGTCCTCTGAGGGCACTTGAAATCATGTTCTCGTAAACAGACACAGATCTACACATAGGTTAAAAAAAGCCTTAATAAGGGGTTAGGGATTTGGCTCAGTGGTAGAGCGCTTGCCTAGCAAGTGCAAGGCCCTGTTCGGTCCCCAGCTCCGAAAAAAAGAACCAAAAAAAAAAAAAAAAGCCTTAATAAAAACCCCCCCCCCCCACACACACACACACACACACACACACACACACACACACACACACAGAGTCACAGGCACAGTCACACACACATTCTCACACACTCACATACACTCTCACACACACAGTCACACATGCACTCACATTCTCACACACAGAGTCATACACACACACACACACACACACACACACACACACACACACACTCACCACCAGAGAAAACACACATCCATCACCAACCTGCTGGGTTCATCTTATAACTGAAAGTTTGTGGCCTTTATTTTCCCTACTGATTTTCAAAACATGCTCATCACCCAATGGAAACTTTGTCACCCACTCCTGAATTTTGCATGATAGACTCTTTACTCCACCTGTGTGCTCAGAAATGACAAGCCGAAGGGACATGAGAGCAAACCTTTTGTCATGGCTCCTCAAGAAGCTGACACGGAAAGATCGAGAGCTTGAGGTATGCGTGCCTGATTTACACAGTGAGTTCCAAACCAACCTGAGCAAAGACTTACCTCAAAATGAAACATAAAAGGAGGGGCTGGAGAGATGGCTCAATGGTTTAGAGCTGCCCTTGCCGAAAGCCCAGTCAGGGTTCCCAGCATCCATGTCAGGCAGCTCAGAGCAGCCCATACATGTTTAACATGTATGTATGTGCATATACATACATGACCAATTCATCTTTAAAGTTTTATATTATTTTTATGTATATGTAGAAATAAATCATTTTAAAATATTTATTTTTAAATGATGTGTATGTGTTGGTGGGTAGTTATGTGTATATGAGCACAGATGCCTATAGAGTCCAAGGGCATCGGAGGATCCCTTGGAGATAGAGTTAAAGGTAGTTGCAAGCCACTGTGTAGGTGCTGGGACCTTAATGTAGGGTCTTCTGCCAGAACTGAAAGGCTCTGCCTTAACTGCTGGGCTATCTCTCCAGCCCTTAAATAAATCTTTTCTTTTTCATCTACAAGAATTAAGAAGCACCTACAGTCCCCTCTCCTACACAATTGTCACTTTTAAGGCCACGTGCAGTTGGCTGAATGGGAGAATTGAGTCTTCTAGCGCCCTCCACCCCCAGCACCACCAGTACAGACCTCATTTCACTAGTCTTGGAAGAACAGTCAAACCCTAGCGAACCCAAATATGGTTCAGAATTTAGGATGTGGGTTCTTGGGATGAGAACTGCGGAGCTGCGCAAAGCCCATTGGGTGACTCAGCAGGTTCCTGGTGAGGTTAGAGCGGTCACAGCTGAGTCCCATGGCCTTAAATCACAGCTGCACTGTTCTAACCAGCCACATGGCCAAGAGGTCATCTCTATCCTCCCCAGATTCGGAAAACAAAAGAAGGTTGACCGTTTCTTGTATTTTCCTGGCCTCTCTGAAGGTCCCCCAGAAAACTCCATCTCCACACTTCTCCCATTCCAAAGTTGCATCTTGCTAAAATGCTGACTAGACCACCTCAGGTGAGTCCTTGAATTCCCTGACATTGAGGTCTGGTCATCAGCATCCAAGCCAAACCACAGTGCCATCTCACCACATTCGGCAAAATGTGAGGCTATCAGCCAAACTCTATTCAGTGCTTACTGGCTTCTGAACACTGAGTGCAGAAATAGCCACTTGCCCCCGGCCCTGATGTGACAGACACAGCTAAGCAGCTGTGCTGTGCTGTGGTGCTGACAGACACAGGACAAAAATAAATCTTAGCTAAAAACAAACAAACAAACACAAAACAACCCAGGCATGGTGGCCCACACCTTTAATCCCAGCACTTAGGAGGCAGAAGCAGGTGGATCTCTGTAAATTCAGGGGTAGCCTGGTCTACAGAGTAAGTTCCAGGACACCCAGGACTACACAGAGAAACCCTGTATAAAACAAAACACATATCCCCCAAAGGAAAAACAGAGAGAAAACAAAGAAGAAAAAGGTAAGATAGAAAAGTGACTTTATAATTTAGCAGAAGGACATTTGCATAGCACATATGAGGCCCTAAGTTAAATACTAGTACTGACCAAAGAAGAAGAAGAAAAAGAGGAGGAGGAGGAGGAGGAGGAGGAGGAGGAGGAGGAGGAGAAGGAGGAGGAGAGGACTAGTGACATAGCTCAGTGGTTTAAGAGCACGTACTGCTCTAGCAAAGGACTTGAATTTGTTTCCCAGCACCCACACAGCACTCTCACACTCACAACTGTAACTGCAGTTCCAGGGATCACACACCCTCTTCTGGTCTCCATAGACACCAGGCATGCATGTGGTGCTCATAATATGTGCATAGGCAAAGCACTCATACATATAAACCAAAAATGTTTTTAAAAGAAAGAAAGGGGGAAGGATGAAGGAGAAAAAGATGGAGGAGGAGAAAGAAGGAAGAAGAACAGAAGGGGGAGGAGGGGGAGGGGGAGGAGGAGGAAGAGGAGGAGAAGGAGGAGGAAGAGGGAGAGGAGGAGGAGGGGGAGGAGGAGGAGGGAGAGGAGGAAGAGAGGAGAGATTAGAAGCTATTCCAGAGGGAAGAATTCGGACCCAGAGGCTGTCTTGCCCCAGGCCATTACTGAGTGCTGAGACCAGAATTTGAGGGTGGGTTGAGGCAGCCTCTCTGGAGTGCTCAGTCCAGACAGCAGCTGCTGGGGTGATGGAGAAGCCGGGACCCTGGGACAGAATGTCCTCTGTAAACAAAACTCCCAGGGCTCCTCAGGACACAAACATTCAGTCCCTTTTGCAGATCAGTGCTCTCCAGCTGAGAAGAACACAGCAGGCCTGGAAGAAAGTCTTCCGCTGTGTTCCCAGGGACAGGCTCATAGATCCCCAGGGAACAGAGCCTGACCCCTTTGACAATGTGAAAAATTATATTTATTAGCTTTAGAATTTTCAAGAAAACTATAATTATAGGGGATTTGGAAAGCACAGTGAGAGAAAACATGGTCCCACTGATGGCCCATAGATTGCAACATGGCGCCGACTTGCACAAGTCTGTCTTATCTTTGTCACGACCCGGGGATAGACACTAGTTTTCAGCCCGATGGGTGAACAAGGCAACTCTAACCCAGAGATAGTCGCAGAGCTGAAGCTGGGGTTCGAATCCAGTTGGTGTGGCAGGTTTTCACCAGTGCATCGTCGGGTGGAGCCTGGGAACCTAACCTCCAACAAAGGCAGTGCCCCGCAGCCAAGACACTGAGCTGTGTTTAATAACCCTGTTACGTGTGAGTTGTGAGTTTCCTCCTGATCTTTCACATATAATTTGATATGGTCCAAATCATAGATTTCATATCGCTTTAGATCCTTTTAATAGTTTTAAAAAATATTCATTTATTTTTTTTTCTTTTTTTTGGAGCTGGGGACCGAACCCAGGGCCTTGCGCTTGCTAGGCAAGTGCTCTACCGCTGAGCTAAATCTCCAACCCCTATTTTTTACACCGTACACCGTAGCTCTCTTCAGACAGAAAAGATGGCGGCAGATCCCTTTACAGATGGATGTGAGCCACCATGTGGTTGCTGGGAATTGAACTCAGAACTCTTTACTGCTGAGCCATCTCTCCAGTCCCCTTTAAATTTTTATATGTATCACATGAAGATTCCTTTTATTTTGTGGGCTGGAGAGATAGCTTAATCATTACGAGCACCTACTGCTCTTACCAGTGCCCACACGGTTGTCTCACGATGGTGCACTTCAGGGAGCAAACAGCTTTAATGAAATCAGTACAGTTTGTCTTCATGTTGTATACTTTTGATGCCTTAAGAAATGTTCATGCTGGGCAGCAGTGGCATGTGCCTTTCATCCCAGCACTCAGGAAGCAGAGTTCAAGGCCAGCTTGGACCGTAGACCAAGTTCCAGGACAGCCGGTGATACACAGAGAAACCCAGTCTCAAAAAACAAAGTGAAACGTTCACATAAATAAGTCATGAATTTTTTTTGCTTAGTCTTTTTTTTTTAAAGATTTATTTATTTATTATATACAAGCACACTGTAGCCGTCTTCAGACACACCTGCAGAGAGCATCGGATCCCATTACAGATGGTTGCGAGCCACCATGTGGTTGCTGGATTTTTTTTGAACTCAGGACCTCTGGAAGAGCAGCCAGTGCTCTTTTTTTTTTCCCTGCACATCACTCCTTTATTATACTGATCTGAAAAGAGACTGAGTTGTTATGCCTAAACGAGTTCTGAACCCACAAGGTAGGGTCAGGCAGCTGGAATATGATTCAGACAGTGAAAGACAAGACCTTGGACACGATCAAGGGGCTTCACCTCTACAAAACAAGGCAAAGGGATCCAAACACAGCAAGAGGTACAAGGAGTTTTCCCCATTTGATACGGGAAATGGCTTGTTTTCTGGTGACCACATAGGACTCTTTCAGCTGCCACTAGCAACCTCCGAGTTGCTTTTGTGCTGATATATGTAAATATACTTTATCTTTGTAAAAGAAAATGTAACACATAGACTTGACAAGACTGTTCCCAACCTTCTAGGGCCAGCAGCTCCTTTAGGGTCAGAGAGAAAGTAGGGTCTTTTAATCAGCATGAGGTTACTTTCACTCTCCACTGGAATGACTATGCCCCCAGTTACCTAATTGTGGGAAGAGTGCAGGACAGGTTCCAGGGACAAAACTGGACCACAGCTTCTCCTCATTGGTCATACTACATACAGTCCCTCCCGGACTTCTTCCTAAGCAGACCTTTAGTAAACAAAGAGCTAAGAAAAACTATAATTAGTATCTCTCAACTCTCCTGGTACAGGGAGCCGTCCCTGGATGTGGACCAAGAACCTGCATGCCAGAGGTGTTATTCTGACTAGATTCTGTGAAGAGGTTGGGTGCAGGGGATAAAATACTAACAGGAGAATGGGAACCATAGGTCTCCATCTGCAGCTACAACTTAAATTGAAGATCCCAAAGATGTGGTCAGTGTGGCAGGTGCAGGGGAGGGTGCAGGAGGCAGGACCAGGCAGGGAGGGAGGGTGTGGGGCAGGAGTCCGCCTCCTCGCCTTCACTTCTTCACCTTGCCCTGAGCGGCCACAGCTCCCATGGCTTTACGCTCGGTCTCATCTCCCAGGAACTGCATGGGCTTGATGGGCTTCAAGTTCTTGTTCAGTTCATAGACAATGGGGTTGCCAGTTGGCAGGTTCAGCTCCATGATGGCCTCTTCTGACAGACCCTCCAGATGCTTGACGATGCCCCCAAGGTTGTTGTCATGGGCAGCAATCAAGACCCTTTCCCCATCCTTGACCTGGGGGACAATTTCTTCATTCCAGAAGGGCAGTGCTCTGGTAATAATATCCTTCGGGCTCTCACAGGAGGGTGGCTGGTCCTCAGTAAGGTCTGCGTACCTGCGGTCCTTGCTGATGTTGCTGTAGAAGGGATGATCAGGCTCCACTGGAGGCGGCAGAACATCGTAAGATCGTCTCCAGATCTTTACCCGTGCCTCACCACGCTTAGCAGCAGTTTCTGCTTTGTTGAGACCTGTTAGACCCCCATAGTGTCGATCATTGAAGCGCCGGGTCCTGACCACTGGCAACCACATCTGGTCAATGGCATCCAGGACTGTCCAGAGGGTCCGGATTGCTCTCTTCTGCACAGAGGTGAAGCAGATGTCAAACTCATAGCCAGCATCTGGCAATGCCTGCCCGCCGCGCTTCGCCTCCTCGTGGCCCGCTGGGCTCAGGTCGGCGCCGTACCAGTCGCCAAAGCGGTTCTCCAGGTTCCAGGCGCCCTCCCTATGCCGGATCAGCACCAACTTGTAGGCAGCCATGACGACGGGCAGAGCCAGTCAGTGCTCTTAACCACTGAGCCATCTCTCCAGCCTCGCTTAGTCTTTTTTTAAAGTTACATTTACTTGTTGATGTGTTCGCACACATGCTTGTGTGCTGTGTCGCATGTGTGGAGGTAAGAGAGTGCCTTGAGTCAAGTCTGCCACATGGGTTCTGAGGACTAACATTGGTTGTCATAGTTGACAGCAGTTGCCTTTACCTGCTGAGCCATCTTGCCAACCTCGTTGGGTTTTTCTCTTTTTAGACCTGGGGTTAGGTCATTTGACATCTTCATTCTTTTGATTGCGCAGTGTTGGGCCTTGAATCCAGGGGCTCTTGTATGTTAGACCAGAGCTACACATACCCTAGCCAGGGTCTTACCATTAATTAGGTCAGGATGCCCTTGACCTCAATCCTCCTACCCCAGCCTCCTGAGGACTATGGTTATAGATGTACACCACCGTATCTGACTATGGAGGACTGATTTAAAAAAAAAAGAATCTCTACAAACAAAATTAATTTGTTCCAAGGACCTTTACCTGGAAAAAGAAACAGGGAAATGAGAAACAGCTGATTTCCGGGAGGAAGATGACCACTTTCATTTTGAACACCCTGGTTCTGACTTGCAGTGAACCATGAGTACTAGGGTGTCTCTTTCCTTGCCACCTCCAGTTTGTGGTCAAAGTACAGTTCTGAATGGAGGCTCTGACGAGGACATTTCCTCTCAAAGCTGTTAATCATTAGCTCTGAAGAACAGATGACGCTTTGATGGGAAAACCATCACATCCACGGAGTGTACATTGCACATGTGTTCTCTTCACTTGGTGTCCCAAGTCCTGTGAGGTAGCTACCGCAGTCTCCAACTTATAAATGAGGAACCTGAGGCTCGGTGGGGAAACTCCCTGCTTTGGCAGTTAGCAAGAACCAAGTTGTGTTTTCTTGAACTGTACCATCTCTCAAAGGCACCAGGAGGATTCCTAAGTGTTTATTTCAGGCATGAGTGCCATAGAGATGCTGAAATGAACCATGGGAAATCTATTCTCTCACACTTCAGGAGTCCAGACACCTGTGACCAGAGTGTCAGTGGGGTTGGTTCCTTCTGAGGACACCGCAGGAAATGGGTTTCATGCTTCTCTCTGACCTTCAGGTCATACATACAGATGTGTCACTCCTCCGTCACTAGGCATTCACATGGACATCTCATGAGGACAGCAGTCATGTTAGAATGACTTCTTTTTTTTTTCATTTGGGGAGATAGGGTTTCTGTGTGTGGCCCTGACTGTCCTGGAACTAGCTCTGAGGACCAGGTTGGCCTCAAACTCACAGAGATCCTCCTGCCTCTGCCTCCCAAGTGCTGGAATTAAAGGTGTATGCCACCACCGCTTGGCGGCATTTAATTTTTTAATTAAAAAAAAAAAAGGCTGGTGAGATGGTCATATCCAGTCAATTGTCCTAGGCCATCATGCATGCACACGCACATGTGCACAACCCCATCACAAATAAATGGATTTGAAAATGTAAAACTTCAAGGTAAATGCTGGAGAGATGGCTCAGTAGTTCAAGGGCCGCACTGCTCTTGCAGAGGACCGGAGTTTTATTCCCAGCATCCATATCAGGTGACTTACAGCCAGCTGTAACTCTAACTTCAAGGGTCCTCTGACCTCCTTGGGCACCTGCACTTTTGGTCACTCCTCACCCTACCCAACACACACAAAACATTCATAAGTTTAAAAGAATTTTTAAAAATAAATCTTTTTTTTTTTGAAGCTTCCAATCCAGGAAGAAATGACTACCTCTTCACTCCAGAAGTTGCTACTTCCTGAGGTGTGACAGTTTAGTTAGATCCTTCAAAACAGATAATACTGATCTTAACTCCTGGTGCTTCAGTAGGCAAGCTTATTTGGAAACAAGGTCAACGTTGAGGCTGACATCGTATTAGTATCCCTTGCCTAGCACACCCGAGACTCTGGATTCAAGTCCTAGCTGTCACACTGTACAGTCAAAAGAATACAACTGTCAAGTGACCTGGGACACAGCCCCACCCACTGTCTTAGGTGGCTGAGATGAGAGGAGACCTTGAGCCTAGAAGTTCAAGGGCACCCTGGGCAACATAGTAAGATCCTATCTCAAAAACACCTCTTTCTCCCAAAATGAGATCATACTGGACTGGAGTGGTGGCCATTCCAAAGTGGCTGCTGTCCTTGTGAGATGTCCGTGTGAATGCCTAGTGACAGGGGAGTGACACATCTGTATGTGGAGGAGGGTAGTCACCTGAACGTCAGAGAGAAGCATGCAACCCATTTCCTGCGGTGCCCTCAGAAGGAACCACTGACACTCTGGCTGTAGGTTTCTAGACTCCTGAAGTGTGAGGGAATAAATTTCCCACGGTTCATTTCAGCAGCTCTGTGGCACTCACACATAAAACAATTCTTTATAAAATGTTGTGTTTTAAACAATTTCAGGGGCTGGAGAGATGGCTCAGTGGTTAAGAGCACTGACTGTTCTTCCAGAGGTCATGAGTTCAATCCCAGCAACCACATGGTGGCTCACAACCATCTGTAATGGGATCTGATGCCCTCTTCTGTTGTGTCTGAAAACAGCTACAGTGTACTCATATAAATTAAATAAATAAAAAAAAATTGGAAGATTTTACACATAAAGTTGTCTTTATTTTTTGTTAGAGCCTTAAATTCTGGAGAAATCATTAAGAATTTTAGAATTTCCATGGGGTTCCCTATCTATCCCTAGTTCAGTTTTTTTTTTTTTTTTGAGCTGGGGAGCCAACCCAGGGCCTTGCACTTGCTAAAGGGCTCCCACTGAGCTAAATCCCAAAACCCCTTTTTTTTTTTCTTAAAGACTTGTTTATATTTATATGAGTACAGTTCAGCTTTTTCAGACACACACCAGAAAAGCGCCGGATCCTGTTCCAGGTGGTTGTGAGCCACCATGTGGTCCCTGGGAATTGAACTCCAGGACCTCTGAAGAGTAGTCAGTGCCTCAACCACTGAGCCATCTCTCCAGTCCCACCCAAGGGCTCTCTCTCTCTCTCTCTCTCTCTCTTTTCTTTTTTTTTTTTTTTTTTAGAGTTGAGAACCGAACCCAGGGCCTTGCGCTGTGCTCTACCACTGAGCTAAATCCCCAACCCCCACACCAGGCTCTCTTAAGAATAACTTTTATTTTAGACTTATAGATTTGTGTATATGAGTGTTTTGCCTACAAATATGTCTGGATAGCAGGTATGTGCCTGGTGCCTGTGGAGGTCCGAAGAGGTTATTGGACATCCTGCAACTGGAATTATAGATGGTTGTGAGCTGCCATGTGGATGCTATGAACCAAAGCCAGATCCTCTGCAAGAGCAACCAGTACTCTTAACGGTTGAGCCTGAGAATAAGCTTGGTTGCTGATCCCTTTGGAGACAGGGTCTCATTATGTAGTCTAGGATGGACTCAAACTCACAGCAGTTCTCCTCAGCCTCCTAAGTGCGGGCATAGTAGGTTAGCTACTATGTCTGATAACCACAAGCCCATTAAACCCCTTTCTACTCTTCTTCCTTCTCCAAGGTTTCATTCCTCACACTTTTCAAGTTGCCTTGGCAAGATAATCTGATGGCATTCCTCTTATGCTCTTTCTAACAGTTACCTAGTAACATCCAGGTAAACCTGGCTTGCTCTAAAAGGGACGGTTAGCCCTCTCTGACTCTCTGACGCTTCTTTCTCTGACTTCCTTTCTTCCTCTCTCCTCTTCTACCTCCCCTTCCTCAACCTGTTCTGGGCCAGCCCCCACCCCCTCTCTCCTCTGTCCCCTCTTTATCCGCTTCTACTGCCTTCTGAACTCCCTCTTGCTATCCACCCAAATAAACTCGATTGTATACTAGACCTGTCATCTGGCTGGTACCGAGGAGGTGGGGGATGCCTCAGCATGGGCCCGCTGAGGTACCCCTCCCACCCCACCATACCGCACTCCATAAAATACATTCTTTGTTTTATAAAACACATCATAGTCACCTTCCGATTCCTCTTTCTTGTCCTCAGGCTCTTCTCCAGTGCAGCTTCACATTGGCTGCAAATAATCAATTTTTTTTCCCTAGAAAGTCCCTCCAATCTAACTTTGCAACTAAAAAAACAAGCGACCTGCCCGACTTTTTCAACTGACCCATTCCGCATTCCAAGGATCAAATGTGGCTTCAGACTCACACCCCTCCATTCTTTTCAAACAGCCAAAAGTGCCCAGCGTCAAAGACGGTGGCCGCTTTATCCGGTGCATCTCTCCTAGTTTCTCTTCTCAACTCAGCACAGGGTGACATACCGGTATACCGCCTCCCCACTCTCTGTTCAAGGCGGTCTCTGTGTGTCTGGGAACCCAGAGAAGTCTAGCTCCAAAACAGGACTAAATCTACTCTATCTTTTCCATCTCGGAGATATCGCCGGGCCATAATATTCTCGGGAGACCATCAGCGGTCAATTCCTAGGAACTCAGTGGGCGTTTCCTAAGACAGTCTCTTTTGCCGGAACCCTTCTGCCCAGCCCGGGCCGAGCACTTTTTGTTGGAACACACAAAACCGGAAGTTGGTGGAGGAAGAAAGGCGTGAGAGAGCCTGGCGATGGCTTGGAGGACTAACCTTGCTTGCCTCATCAAGGCCGGAGGTAGGGTTCCTGAGCACGAGGTTGATTGCTTGCCAGTCATTATCCTGTAATCTGGAGTGTTTCTCCTTTGTCCCGTGTCCCGTTCTCCCGCGTGGAGCTGTAGCAGAACTGAGGAGTGTTCCTGTCCCCCGCCCCCCAGCCCGAGCCCATGCGCTTTTGTGGCCCAGATCCCGCGCGCGCCTCTGTCTGAGCCCGGCTGCGGGCAGGGTATTCAGATATTAAGTAGCTTGCTTACCCTCTGGCCTCATCATATTCCTGTGGCGGTGCTGAAAATGATTTTACACTGTTTTATAAAGTTATCCATTGCGTAGTGTAGGCTTTGCCTGCAAAAACACAGCCTTGTTAGCAATTTTGAGAACCATGCAGAACAAAATAAACCGTTTCTACCACCACCCCAACCCCTCCCCCACCTGTCCCTCACAGTCAAAGCTCCATATTGCCCAAGCTAGCCTGGAATTCACTATGTAGCTAAATCCTGATCTTCTGCTTCCACCTCCTAAGTGCTAGGATTACAAGTGAAGACCACCACTCCTGACCAGCTATAACACTTATTATAAAGTTTAATTTTCTGTAATTCCATCAGATGATAAACTAGTAAAAATGGGAGTGGAAATAAATCTTAAAGAGACCTTATCAAAAAATCCTCTTAATATAAATGCCATAAATAGCAGACATTTGAAATAATTTTAATTAAAATTAAGTGGTGCTAGGTATAGAATCCATGGCCTTGCTAGAAACTAAGCCCTACCTACTGGCCCTTAACATTTTTGATTGTTTTTATTTTTTCCAGTCAGTCTCATTGCCTGGAACACAGTACTAGAACAGGCTGGCCCTGAACTCAGAGATCTGCCACTTTTTGCCTCCCAAATGCTCGGACTAAAGGTGGACTCAACTATCCCTGGAAAACCACAATTTCTTTATTTTAATTTAATTTTTTGGAGATGAGGTCTCAGGTAGTCCAGACTGCTGTCAAACTTATAGAATCTGAATCTTGTTTGGCGTCTGACTCTCCTGCTTCTGCCTTTCAGGTGCTGAGATTGTAGATATGGAGTTACAATGCCAGGCAACCACAACGTCTCCCTTGAGACAGGGCCTCTGTGTAGCACGGGTATCTTGGCGCAGGTGAATTACTGTGAATTTAAGGTCATCCTGGTCCTCACACTGAATTTGAGGCCTGTTTGGACTATCTAGTGACATCCTATCTCCAAAAAGAAAACAACAAAACCACACACAAACCCAAACCTACTAATGTTCAAGACCAAAACAAACAAACAACCCCTCAGAGTAGATGACTTTATTATTGTAAAACTACTCTTTTTTTTTTTTTTTTGTAAAACTACTCTTTATGCTTTGTTTTTCAATACAGAGTTTCGCTGTGCAGTCCTGGTTGTTCTGGAACTTGCTCTGTAGTCCAGGCTGCCCTTGAACTCAGAAATCCTCCTGCTTCTGCCTCCCCAGTGCTGGGATTAAAGGTGTATGCCACTATGACCAGCTCTACTGTCCTTTTAAAGACAATTCTCCGTGATCATATGGTTTGCGTGCAAGTCTGTATAACTGCACAAGCATGGGGATTAACTGTCACACAGAGGAGAATGTGCTAACTTAAATTTCCCTCGTAGGGAGGACGAGATGGTTTCCACTCCCAGAGTACTCATCCGTGTCTCCAGTCCTACATAATACCTGTTCTCGGAGAAAGTCCACGGCGCCTGAGAAACTTGCTGCCAGTATTGCTGCTTGTGATACAAATGGAAAGGAGCCTGGGACTGCACTGGGCAGGCTCTACTCCCCAGAGCAGCAGGCCTCTATCTTACACGTGTTGAATACAGCTTCTGATAAAGAACTGGAGGCTTTCAGATTGCTTCGGGGAAGAAAGTCCGTCAATATTGTGGAACACAGAAAGAAGTTTGGGCCATTTCAGAGTTTGGAGAGTTTGATAGGCGTGCCCTTGATCCAGTATAAAACTGCTGTTGAAGTTTGTAACTCCATTCTTTGTCCAGAGAACAGACAGAGAAAAAAGTCGCAGGAAAAGTGGCTGCCGAGAAAGTTCATCAAACCAGGTGTAGAGAAGGAGAGACTTAAGGTACACCCTCCCCTGACCAGCTACCCTTCGAGAACTTACTCTGGAAAGCACCCTTCCCAGTAGTGGGTGAGAGATGAGATTTTTGTTTTATTTCTCTCTCTCTCTCTCTCTCTCTCTCTCTCTCTCTCTCTCTCTCTCTCTCACACACACACACACACACACACACACACACACACACACTCATAATCAGAGAGGAAAACCTTCAAGAGTCAGTTCCTATGCTGTGTGGGTTCTTGGCAAGCTTGGTTGCAAATGCTCTAACCCTCTCATTCATCTGACCAGCCCAAAATGTTTAGGTTTAGTTAGGAATCTAGATATACTCATATTGATAGATATACTCATATTGATGGGTGATCTATTGCACAGAATGAAATGTACTGATAATTGCCAGGCGACTGGAGGGAAAGCTGTGAGGAAGAACTTGGAAAGTTTGCTGAAAAACTCAATTTGGAAGAGAGAAATTAGACTGGCGGGAAGGAGATGGCAGCCTTGGTGGCATGCACCTTTACCTGCTGAGTTTTTCATTTATTAAAATTTTGGTTTTTTTCTGTGCAGCCCTGGCTGTCATGGAACTTGCTTTGTAGACCAGGCTGGCCTTGAACTTAGAAACCCACCTGTCTCTGCCTCCTGAGTGCTGGGATCAATGGAGTGGGCCACCATCACCTGGTTCCTGCTGAGCTTTTTTTTTTTTTTTTTGTTAAAGCCCCCTATTTTTATTATTTTCCACTATTTTTTGACACACCAGAAGCAGGGATCTTTGCAGATTTGTGAGCCACCATGTTGCTGTAATTGAAAACATCAAGAGCAGTCAGGTGCTTTAAAAAGCAGCCATCTCTCCAGCCCCTGCTGAGAAAACTGGTTTTTATTTTATTTTTTGAGGCAGGTCTTTGCTTTATGTTGCAATAAAACATCATGACCAAAAGCAACTTGGGGAGAAAAGGGTTTATTTTAAAGGTCATAGTCAATCAAGGCTGCAAAAAGGAGAACACACACACACACACACAGACAGAACTGGGTGGTTGTGGCACATAGGAGACCCAGGACAGACTACACAGAGAACCCATCTCAACCCCTCTCCCCCTCCCCCAGGCTTGCTTTTAAAATACTTGTTGAAAGGGAGTGAGAACAGAACATAGTTTTTTGTTTTTCCCTCAAGACAGGGCTACCACACCCAGTTGTAAACAAACTTTGGTCACCTAAACTTATTAGGCGTTCTCAGTCTGTAGGTTTTACAGTTGTAAGATATTTACACTGTAATCAACTGAGCTCTTCTCCTTTAGGCCGTCAATAGTATCGTATCTATTGTGTTTGGTACTCGAAGAATTGCATGGGCTCACCTTGACCGGAAACCAACTGTGCTGGACTGGCAGCAGGCCGAGTGCTGGAAACTAACTAACAAAACATACCCATCGTCCTTTTATCTGGAAGAGGTGAGGCAGGGGTCGGTCTCTGCTCCTTGTTTGCTGTCTTCTTCATTCCTACTTGGTTCCTGGTACAGTTCAGTCTGACAGTTCCAAAAGGGATGTAATAAATAGTGAAGCTGGGTTTTTGGGGTTCAGGGCACCTTTTACTCCTAGTATAGCTTTATTATATTTGCTTAAAGAATATAGGAACCTTGTCTTTAAATTTGATCTTTTAAGTCTTTCAAGATGTGAAATGGGCAGGAATTGCTATTTTGGTGAGTGCATGGTGACAGGAGACTTTGGCCAGCCCCTTGCCACCAGCAGAGATTCCAGGCTAATGCCAACCCTCAGGTCTACCTTGGGTTAAATTGTTAGAAGTTTTGAGTTGCCGAGTCTTGAAGTCAGTAGACTTTTAGAGTCTAAGAAGTATTTATGGTTATTTCAGAATTGTGAGAAATGGGACAAACATGAAGCATAATCATTCTGATTTTTTTTTCTTTTTTAAAGATTTCTTCAGTCGTTTCAAAGATCCCTAAAGCAGATCTCTACATTTTAGAAAAATCAGGACTTTCCATTCAGAACACATCTCTGCTTCCTATACTGTTACACTTTCTTATCACGGAAGCCATGCTGTACGCCCTACTCAACAAAACTTTTGCAAAAGATGGCCAGCATCGGGTGCTGAGCATAAATCGAAATGCTGTGGGCAAGCACTTTGACCTGATGATCGGCGACACGAGGACTAGTGGGAGGGAGCTAGTGAAGCAGTTCCTCTCTGAGTCTGTGCTGAAGGAGCAGCCTCGGGTGTTCTTCCCCAGGGAGCTTGCAGTGCAGTACAGACAGAAGATTGGGAAGAGCTCACACCGGATTGAGGAGCTGTACGATTCGTTATTACAAGCTGTTGCTTTTTATGAGTTAGTTTTTGGCAGTGGCTCAGAGCTCAAATGTTAATGCACTCACTCTAGTGTTACACTAATTTATTAAAGCAACTGTTCTCATCTTCCATGTTAGTGGAGAAGAAAACATTTTGAATATATTTTCCATGTTTATAAAATCTGATTTTTGGCTTGAAAAAAATGAGCCAAGAACAAATCAATAAATATTTTGTGAGATTCTGTGCCTTCTTTGTTTAAGTTCTAAATAGTAAGGAGTCACACACACAGCCAAGTTACCTCCATTTAAAAGCAAGTACCATGCTGGAGAGATGGCTTGGTCACTAATCTTACTTGGCTGCTTTTCTAGAGAGCCCCAGTTTGGATCTCAGCCCCCACTGCAGGTGCTCACCGTTGCCTGCCTATAATGTCAGTTCCAAGGGATGTGGCATTCTTCTTTGTTCTCCTGCACAGACACACCCAGGAAACACATACACATAGAAAAATAAAAGGTAACCATTTAAAAAATAAATTTAAGAGCTGGGTGGTGGTGGTGCATTCCTTTAATCCTAGCATGCTAGGAGGTAGAGGCAGGCAGATCTGAGTTCAGGGCCAGCCAGGCCAGGTCTACACATTTTGGGATAGCTATCCAGGGCCACACAGAGAAAAACTGAAACAAAATCAAAAACAAACCCCAGTAAGAGGAAGAACTAGCTGAATTGATAGTTATACCTGTAATCTGTACACTCAGAACACAGAAGCAGTAGGATTGTGTGAGGTTAGCTTGGGAATATAGTGACATTTTTGTCTCCAAACTCCTGCCTCCCCCAAAAAGAAAAAAATTTGATAGACAGGTTGGGGTTGTAGCTTGGTGGTAAACTGCTTGTCTAGGTTTGACACTTAGAAATGGGGGAAAATGCTCTATCAAACTAAAAAAACAACAACAAACCCCCTCACTAGGTCATGCTAAAGAGTAGTTTTGAGAACTTGAACAGTTTTATGATTTACTTTACATTGGTTGATCAGTTGTTGAGAATGATCATAAAACACCTGAATAGCAGCTAAACACCCACAGTAGCCACCCAGCAGAGAAACACAGATACAGACACTTAAAAGCTTCAGGAGCTGGAAAGATGCTTCAGCAGTTAAAAGTACTTGCTGCCCTTGTAGGGGTCTTGGGTACAGTTCCCAGCCTCAACAAGGCAAGCAGCTCATAACCATTCTTAGCTCCAGTTACAGCGTAGCCAATGGCCCCTTCTGACCTCAAGGATACTGCAAGCCTGTGGTTCACATACATGCAGAAAAACAACCATACACATAAAAACATAAAATCTTTAAAAAGAAAAACCTTGTCACAAAAAACATAAATAATTACCACACTAAGCATTTAGCTTTAACTTTTAATTAGATTGGTTTACTAATTAATACAAGAAAAGGCGGGTTGAGCAAGAGGTAAGAACACATCTTCATATACATTTGTAAGCAGGTGTGCACCCATATTTTAAAAAAGTACAAAACTAGGATCCTTACCTTTTGAATTAAAAATACAATTCATCAGAAAATGTACCTGAATATTATGTTATACAAACATTTACATTTTGAAGGAATTTTAAACAAACCTGATTATCTGTAAAATAATATTAAGTAAAATGTGTATTTTAAAATCTTGCTACTAAAGTAAAAAACAGGTACTTAAACAATATTAAAAGATGACTTGCTCTGTGTGTAGCATATGCCTGTCGTCCCAAGTACTTAAGAAGCTTGAGATAGGGATTATGAAATTCTGGAAGGAGTTTGGGGGTAGCCTAAGCAATATACCAGATCCTGCCTCAAAAACAGGGTGAGGGTCCTAGCTCTGTCGTTAAGCATGCTCAGAGAATGCACAAGGTCTTGGGTTTGCTATGTACCACTGCAAATAATTACTAAAACATAACGCCTGTGTATACACTAAGACAGGACATTTGCCTACAATACAAAGTTTAATCCTCAGCACCAAAAAAATAAAAAGCCATACTTAAATGGAAACAACTGTTAGGTAGAAACCCCATGGTAGAATCCTTTATTATTTCTTCAACCATCAACAAGTTGTCCAAAATAGATAAACTAATGTCATTACTTTATGAAATAAAATATAATAATATAAAAGTACCAGAAAATGTACAAATGATTTGAGTTGGCAAAATGCTCATGACTGTAACCACGCAGGGTGATAAGGTTTGTGAATGCTAGGATTCAGAACGCTTTACTCTGCCAACACCAATGACTCAATGATTAAATGGTAAAACATTCTGGAAGAAGGCACAAGGAATCAAGGCAATGCTTTCCACAGCGGAGGCATAATTTGCTTCCTGCGACAGTTTAAAAATACCCTGTACGGAACTCTGTTTTACATTGTGTAACTTTAGAGACTACCTATTTACAGTGGCACAGCTCTGATGCTGGTCAGTAGAGGGAGATTATAGGATAAAGGAAATGACAAGCGAGCTCAGCACTGAAACAGCTCTAGAAATCTATTAGTGAAAATTACCTTCTACAAACAGTTCACACATACAGAAAGTAGACAATAAAGCAAAAATAACCCAAAACATCCAAGAGAGATACCACAATCATATATACAGTTTATAACTCAAGAATTTTGATTTTAAATACTTGAACCACAAAAATACAAAAGTCTTTTAAAATTTACATTAAGAGAAATAAGCGTTTAAAGTCACCATACTCTAAAGTGTGTCATCAGGACCACACAATCTGTACAAGACTAATGACGGGACACATCAAGGGAAGTCAGCTGCCAAAGGAGTTATGGTTTCCTCAGGAATATCTAGATGAATTCCTTCAAAATAGTGCAGAAACCTGTCAAAAATCACAAAAATAATTTAACCTTAGTATTTCCACTCCCACAAACATTTATTAATCTTAACATAAGTACCTAAAATAGTCCTTTTTTAAAAAACACACTATACCTTCTTTTATTTTTCTCTTGTTCTTTTAGCTTTTCTGTCCGACAAATGTTTCGAAGAGTTGGCAGGTAGTCAATTATACTAGCTTGTTTATTACCCAGGGTCAGGAAAGAACGAGTAGAAAACACACTTTTAATGACTGCCATCCTCTTGTCAGCATTGCTACAAAGTAAGAGTGAGTACCTGTTATTTTGTATGTAAAATGTAACAACCCCAAATACAGCCAGTGTTCCTGCTTCTGGTCTAGATCAGACAACACTTCTAATTTCCTGTCAGCAGATCACTCATATGTACCCAGACTGGCCTAGAAGTCTACCTATCTCAGCCTAACTTCAACCTCAGTCTCCTGAGTGCTGGGGTTAGTCGTGCACTGCCATGCTCAGCTTCATATTGAAAATGTTTGTTTAGTACTTTTGTTTTGTAGCTTGGGCTGGCATCAAACTCTTGATCTCTGTGCCTCTACTCCCAGCGCTATGATTACCCAGAGCCTGGTGTCATAGTGAAATATCTAAGTGGTTACCTTTTACCTGCCTGCATCTCTGTTGCCTAAAGGCTCCCAAATTTCTTCTATTTTTTTCCCCCTGGGACAGTCTTTCTGTGTAGCCCTGGCTGTCCTATTATTCGTTTTTTGTAGACCAGGCTGTCCTCCAACAAAGAGGTCCGCCTGTCTCTGCCTGAGTGCTGGGATTGAAGGGGTGTGCACCACACTCAGCTCAGGTTTCCCAATTTTCATTCAAATTAGTTTAACAATCTGCTTAATTTGCACGAGAAACTATATCAACACTAAGTGTTTTCCTGTGATCAATGGCCCAGCATTTGAAAATTAGTAAGAAGAGTGAGTCACTGCCACTGATTACTGAGAAATAGAAGGTAACCATAAGACTTACTACAGATTAGCTGCCGACTGGCGGAAGCATACATCGAGGCTCCTTTGTGAAACACAGAAAGTGAGTTCAGTGGTTGGGTCTCTTCCTAATTGCTTGCATGAATTCAAGGACTCCAGTGCTTTTGAAATGGTAGAAGAACATTTAGTAAAGCTGATTGCTTCTGCAGTTGCTTTTAATTCTTCAGAGCTCCGAGGAGACCACCCATCTCTGTTCTCAAGACTAAACTCATCACAAAGTCCGCTTTTAACCTTTCCGTTTGTCCAGTGGAAGGAACTTTTACCCAATTCATTCTGTTCCCCTGGATCTGTAAACAGGGCATCTACGAAGGACATGTTCTCCATGAACTCACTGAGAGAGTTTAAACAGTGGGAAACGAGCACGCAGCACTTCTTCTCTGCTAGTGTCTTAGGAGGCTGAGGTAGAGAGTGAGGCTTGAAACCTTTGTTCTGTGTCTTTATCTCTGGGTTGCTGCCTCTGTCTCTGCTTGTGTTGTCTTCTTCAGATGAGGAAGCTGCAGGAGATAAGCTAGGTAGTTCACCAGAAAAGTCTAGGCTAGTGTCAAACAGGTCACTGTCATCAAGGGTCACCATCTTTTTCTGTTTCCTTTTCTGTGATTTTCTCAATGGCTGGTCTTCTGACTGCTTCCTGTTAAGGAGCTTCATGCTTGCTGGTGCACTGGCCTGTGTAGTCACTGGGAAGCCATAAGCACCTCTTACTTCTGGAATCATGTTAACTGGCAGTGGCAGGATGAACTCAAGATTACTATGTAACAGATCTACATTTTGCATGTGGAATTCAGTGAGAAGCTGAATTAGTTTCTGCCACTCTTCCTTGGTTGTGATCTTGTGCTGAAAAGCAATTGAGTAAAGAACGCCTTCAGAGCACCTACTTCAGACATCCTCCCACCCTGATACACACAGGCTCCTCCTTAGGCATCTTTTACATAGGTGACATGGTTTGTTTTGTTTTGTTTTTGGAGGGGTGCCTCAAGATACATGAGGAGATCAGAGAACAACTTGTAGAGTCAGTTCTCTCCTACCGCCATGTGGGCCCAGGGATCACACTGAAGTGGAACAAGATTTGACTGCAAGCACCTTTACTACTGAGCCATCACCCTGCTGCCTATTCTATCTTGAAATTATCAAATGGCTATTCTTTGTCATTTTATTAGATTTTATTTAACCCAGCAAAACACTACTAACTGGGCTGGGTAGGTCAGTGGCAAAACATTTGCTAATATGCACTAAGCTCCTTGGATCAAACCCCAGGGCTGGGGCGGGGGATTTAGCTCAGTGGTAGAGCGCTTACCTGGGAAGGGAAAGGCCCTGGGTTCGGTCCCCAGCCCCGAAAAAAAAAAGAACTAAAAAAAAAAAAAAAAAAAAAAAAAAACCCCAGGGCTGGGGGGAAAAACAAACAAATGAAAGAAAGGAAGAGGGACAGGTAGGAGGGACGAAAACATTCTAAGTCTAAAACTAGATTTAGACTCACAAACTAACGTTCTTTACTTAGCACACACTCCAATTCAATAGTAGGTCGCCTATTTTTTATTTTTCTAGACAGGATTTCTCCATTACCCCTACCTCTTCTTGGAACCAGGCTGGAAGTAGAGACGCACCTGCCTCTGCCTCCCTAGTGCTGGGCCCAGAGGTGCGTCCCACCACGCCCGGCTCAATTTAACCTGAGTCCCATCCTGTGTTTTTAAAGCTGTGCCTAGGTGCCATTTGTCAACTCATGTCTAAAGTCTAGAAAATGTTAAATGAATTTTAACCTGAGCTAAGATTCAAAACGCAGGGTAAATACTAAAGGACAAAACAGGAATTCAACATTCCACACAGAAAATACCTTTAACGATGAAAGTAAGTCTTGGGATGGGCAGGCAATGTTCTTGAGTCCAAACAAAGCCTCTGCACAGCCGGTGTCACATCTGGGGAGGGCCACACGGTTCCTTTTGGTGTTTTTAGAGTTAATGTTCACATCAGATTCATGTTCAGAACAAACCAGTGTATTTCTGCTATTTTCTCCTAAAAGAGCAATGAAGACCAATTGTGTGTGAATGTATCTGAAATGACCTGTATAGAAGAAAGCACAGGCACCAGCCTTATGACTCTGGCTCCATTTTGTTCTCCACAATGTGGTCACCTCAACACAAACACAATGTAATAATTCATTTGAAAAATACCTAAGTGACATGATTCAAGCCTATCTTTTATTGATATTTTATCATTTGCTACTTTCCCAAGGGCAATTTTATTATTTCCCTGAGACAGGATCTCATGTGGCCCAGATTGGCCTCACATTTGCAATGTAAGCAAGGGTAACCTTGAACTTCTTTGTGTATTTGGTGGTTAGAGGGAACTTCTGCTGATACTCCTAGGGCATGGAACCTTGCTGCCATCATACCCATATACCAGGATGCTCTCAGCGCCACCTCCCACCCCGTCTTACTTACTGTATTAATTTTTTGAGATTTGCTAAAGTTGACAGCTTAGAGTAAATAAAAATTATGGTTAGTTCTAGTATTTGTTTATTTATTTATTTACACTGACTTCAGGTATACCAGAAGAGGGCATCAGATCCCATTACAGATGGTTGTAAGCCACCATGTGGTTGCTGGGAATTGAACTCAGGACCTCTGGAAGAGCACTTAGTGTTCTAATAGGCTAAGCCATCTCTGCAGCCTTGGCTAGTTCTATTTTAAAAAATAATATTTAAGGGCTGGAGAGATATCTCAGCAGTTAAAAGGACTGGCTGCTCTCCTAAAGGACCCAAGTTCAATTCCCAGCAATCACATAGCAGCTCATTATTTTAAAATAATGTTTAAATTTTGAACTAATCGAAGAGAAAGATGACAGGATTAGTTTTGTTTTGTTTTGTTTTGTTTTTTTCCCAGAGCTGAGGACCGAACCCAGGGCCTTGCGCTTCATAGGCAAGCGCTCTACCACTGAGCTAAATCCCCAACCCCGACAGGATTAGTTTTATAGAACTTCATTTTCCTCTTTTTCCACTTTCCTTTCTTGTTTGTTGCCCTTGGGTTTGTGTGATCACGTGAGCAGAATCTTTCCCTACAGAAGTGTGTCTATGGAATAGGCAACAAAAACTAGCAAACTGCCCAAGGAACAAGCATGGCTAACTCATGAGAACACAGCATCTAGAATGGAGAAAGTAATCACTAATTGCTCATGTATAACCAGGTTACAGCAGCGACTGACGGGCAAAGTAAAAACATTCATGTGAGAAAAATATTTCTGAAACCAAGTTCTTAGAAAATTAGAATTAGAAACTATTAAATATGCTACAAAGAAATGTAAGTTGGGTGTGGTTACACATGCCTGAACTGCATGGGATCCTGTCTTAAAAACAAACATAGGAGCCATAAAATGACTTGACAGGTAAAGGTGCTTGCTGCTAGGCTGACAATCAGAGGTCAGGCCCTGGGACCCACAGTGTAGAAGAGAACAGACTCCTACAGTTAGTTATCTTCTGATCTCCACACCACAAATAAATAAATGCAAACATGTGATTTAAAAAATAAAAGCAAAACAAGCCTGGTGGTGATGGTGCATGCCTTTATTCCCATCACAGAGACAGATGGATCTTTGTGAGTTCAAGGCCAGCTAGGGCTACATAGAGAAAACTTGTCTCAAAAAAAAACAAAAAACAAAAAAACAAACAAACAAACAAAAAACAAAAAAACACCACCACCAACAACAACAACAAAAAAACAAAAACCAACCAAACACAAAGCCAAACCAAAAAAACTGGAAAACAGCAAGAGAAATTAAGGAAGACACAGATATACTACTCTCATAGACAAACAAACCAACAGCCCCCAGGACCTTATACTTAAATACAATCACTGAAGAGGAATGAGCTTCAGCTATACTGTCACAGAGATCACTGACAGTAGTCCTGTAGTCCAGGCTGCACTCAATGTAGCAAGAATGACTTTTCCCTCTAACTCCTCCCGCCTCCTCTCAGGATCACAGGAGTCCATCACCACACCTGCCATAGGTGTGTTTTATAAGGAAAAGAAGGAAGGTAACAACAATTCTAAATATGTCCACAGTGTATAAGTGTATAAGCAATAGTTTGGAGTGTGTGTTTCTATCTATCTATCTATCTATCTATCTATCTATCTATCTATCTATCTATCTATCTATCTATCTATCATCTGCCCGCCTATCTACCTGTGTTGTACACTGGTATTTTGCCTACATGCATTCTGTGTGAGGGTGTCAGATGCTATGGACCTGAAGACACTGACTGTTGTGAGCTGCCTTGTGGTGTTGGGAATTGAACCCGGGTCCTTTGGAAATAGTCAGTGAGTGCTCTAAACCACTGAGCCCTCTCTCCAGCCCCGTTTGCTGTTTTTGAGATGTTTATACAATCTAGGCTATCCAAACTTCAAGATGGTCCCATGCAGTCCAGGCTATCTTAAACTCGCTATGAAACTAAGAATGATCTTCAACTCTTGATCTTCTAGCCTCTATGTCCCAAGTACTGTCAGAACTCATTTCAGAAGCCACTGGGAGCTTGAGAAGCATGGTAGAAAATCTAAGGATTGTTCTATAGGGTAGTGGTGGTGCAAACCTTTAATCCCAGAGGCAGAGGCAAAAAGATCTCTGAGTTGTGGCCTACAAAGTTAGTTCTAGTACAGATAGGGCTGCAGAGAGAAACCCTGCCTCGATAAACCAAATGCCAAAAATGAAACCAACCAACCAGATAGATAGATGTATGTGTATTATAAAAATCAGTATAGCTGGACAATTTATAATTTTAGGAATATTTTTGATAGAGTATATATATTTAAGAATATGGTCCCAAAATTAAAAAGTTTCACATGGGGGTTGGGGATTTAGCTCAGTGGTAGAGTGCTTGCCTAGCAAGCACAAGGCCCTGGGTTCGGACCCCAGCTCTGAAAAAAAGAAAAGAAAAAAAAAAAAAGTTTCACATGACTACTTACGACAATGTGATAATGATCTTTCTTCTAAAATTCCACCTCCACTTCTTATCCAAAACTGTAAGTAAAGGATACTTTTTCTGATGTCACAAGCATTTGCAGTCAACAAGGTAACAAAGTCTTTAAAGTCAGTTCTGAAGTTCTCAACTAAACAGATCACTTGTAGATAGCTCGCAACGTTTAGCTTAAAAATAGAAAAACAAGGCAAGATTTGGGGGAGAGAAATACATGGTTAATTACATAAATTGTAGAAAATATAGCAATCAACCTGAATAACAATGAAGAATTTTGCTAATAATCCATAGCATATGAAAAGTCTTTGAAAATAAAATGTCTCTAAAAAGTACAAGAGCATATACCACCAAATTAAAAGCATTTATATATTCTTTTTGAGCTTACTGTATATAGTCCAGGACAACAATAACAGCAAAATGTGTGTTTATGTGTTTAAAAGAGAATCTTATACAACCCAGGCTGGCCTTGAACATGAACCTATGATTCTCCTGCCTCCGCCTTCCAAATGCTAGGTTTATATGCATGTCCCCTGTACCTATTTGTGTGTGTGTGTTGTTGCTGTTGTTGTTTTAAATAGATTCTAGCTCTATAGTCAGGCTGACTCAGGATCCTCCTTGCCTCTGCCTCTTAGATGCTGATATGACAGTGTATACCACATTCATCCTTGCAGGGAAACTCACACAAAATTCTCCAATTTGAACACTATAGGAATTTTATAGAGCTGGATTAAGTAATGGTACACTTGACAGGCTTTTTTTTTTTTAAATTTTGAGACAGAGCCTCTCTCTACATAACCCTGAGAGAAACTTACTCTGTAGACTAAGACTTGCCTAAGACTTGTGGCTGACAGACACAATGTTTTATAGCTATTAAAATTATAAATATCATAGCAATATTGAAACATTTTTCTAATTCTAAAATCAAAATAGAAAACCATCGAGTTCATAGAAGCGTATGTGCTTACAAATAAAAGAGGGACAATGTAAATATCTGATGGATCAGAACTTATTGGATAGTAACCTGCTTTCATTTTATCACAATTCCAGTACTGGCTTTTGTTTTCTTTTGTGTTGTTTTTTTGAGACAGGGTTTCTCTGTACGTCCCTGGCTGTCCTGGAACTCACTCTGTAGACCAGGTTGACCTCAAACTCCTTCTGCCAGAGTGCGGGGATTAAGTGCGTACGCTACCTTTCTTGAGGCAAAGTCTTGCTATGAAGTCAGGCTGGCTACTCAACCTTATCTAGCCTTAAATTGGCAACCCATCTTTCTCAGTCTCCCAAGTACTGAGATAATAAACCATTCAAATCACATGTAGGTTTATGTGCGTATGTGTGTGAATGCACGTTATGTATATGTGTGTATATCTGCGTGGTTTAAGCATGTGTGTATGCATGTGGTGCACAGGTTTCATCACAGGTGCACATGCAATCAGTGCAATATTCAAGAGTGACAAAAAATATAGAAATATCCAACTTAAGTAATATATTTATTGTTTATATAAAAATACTTAAAACTGGGTTGATAGGGCATATCCTTAATCCTACCAAAAATATACAAAACCAACAACAACAACAACAATGAACCCCTACAATTACCTCTGTAGTCAATAGTAATAGTGATTACTTCCTGTCTATAATCTCTCTATAAACAGCTAGAATTGCCCACTATCAGCACCTCTATGTAGTGCCCCAGAGAGCTCAGGATGGCCAGTTAGAGACCCTAAATCAAAAACCAAAATCAACAACCAAATTTGAAAACAATGAATACTGTCCCCTGAGCAAGTGAACCTTAGAAGACTCAGTACTACCAAATGTCAGTTGTTCCAAAATTGATCTATAAATTCAATGCAATTCCAACAAAACACCAGAATAAACTGTAAAGATGGATAATCTCTGTAAATTAGTGGAGAAATAAGAAATACCTGTAACAATCAAAATGGTTGTGTAAAACAGCAGGCAAAGACCTGGTACAGTTACAATAACCAAATCAGCACCATATTATCACATAGATATTAAGAACAAAGTGAAGTCTGGAAAACAAAAACCAATCAACCAACCAAAAACAACCCTGCAAAGCAGTGGTCCTTAAGAAAAAGGTACTCTATGGGCCAGTGTGGGCACAGCAGGCAAATGCGGTCACCCGCAAGCTTGATGGCTTGCTTTTGATGCCAAGGTCTCATACAGTGGAAAACAGAAGTGACTCCTGCAAGCTACCCTCTGACCTCTGCATATGCACCATGGGCGCACACACAATAAATAAATGTAACACAAAATGTGAAAAGGCACTTTGAAGCTGGGTGTGGTGGTGTCCACCTTTAATCCCAGCACTCAGGTGGTATAAGCAGGTGAAATTTGTGGGTTCAAGGCCATCCTGGTTTACATTGTGGGTTCCACATCAGCTGGGGCTACAAAGACAGACTCCATCTCAAACAAAACAAAAATAAGGTACCTTTAAACAATTAGACATCTATAAAGAAAACAAACCATGTCTTATAGAGTTTGCTTCTTTAGAGGTTTTTGACCTAAGTAAAAACAAAAACAAACAAAGAGCTATTGTCAAAGATCCATGGGAAGAATCTTTATAAGCTTAAATGGGATATAGAACCACAAACTATGAAAGAAAACTTAGTATTATAGTTGACTTCATTAAAATTAAAAACATTTACATTACCTTCCATGAACTGGAAGAAATCATTTATAAAATCCAAATCAAATGCAAACATACCCAGAATACTTTTTAAAACTGCTCCAACTCAGTAAAGCAAATAACTAATTAAGCAATTGAACTAATTAAACAATGAACAGAACATCTGAACACAAGCTGGGAGTCCATACTGTTCTGTTACAGTGTTTGCCTGGCAGGCACAAATCCCAGCATCCATTCCTCACATCTCCACTGAACATTTCCCAAAAAGTTTAACCAATATTTCAATGAGAAGACAGAGATATAAAAGGGCCTTTGAAAAGATAATACAATGTGCATGTAGTTCATACCATTAATTCTAGCATTGGTAAAGTATAGGTAGAAGGACTGCAGCTTTGGGGACAGCCTGGGCTACACGACAGGTGTATACTACTCCTGAAAGCTGTTCTTTGACTTTCACACGTGTTAGGTCACATATGCACCCATATAAACATATATACACAGAGAATAAATTAGCCTTTGTCTCCCAAGTGCTGATATTAAAGGTGTGCACGACAATGCCTAGTTAAAGTAAGAGGAGGAGAGTGCTGTAGAAGATGGTTAAGAGGTTAAGAACTCGGGGTTGGGGATTTAGCTCAGTAGTAGAGCGCTGGCCTAGCAAACGCAAGGCCCTGGGTTCGGTCCCCAGCTCTGAAAAAAAGAAAAAGGAAAAAAAAAAAAAAAAGAGGTTAAGAACTCTTGTTTTTCTAGCAGAGGACCAGGATAGGGTCCCAAGACCCTCAGAGTGGTCCCCTACCTCCTGTAACTCCAGGCCTCAGGGATACAATATTCTCACTAATCTCCACAGGCAGCAAACAAACATGTGCCAATGTTGAGCAAATACTCAGATACCTAGAAATAAATCTTTAAAAACAAAACTAATGCCACAAATGCAAACAAGGTTAACACTATAAACTTGGAAGTTTCAAGTGCACCCCTGATTTTAGGACAATCCCAGGGTCCTGTTGCCATGGAGAACATGGACATAGACCTGTCACAAGGAGAGAGTCTTCCAGTCAGATAAGGATTATGATTACATTGGCCTCTCAGCACTCAGACAAGTGCGAGGTTGAACTCCAATAAAAATTCATCTTAATAAAGTATTACTTAAAAATAGAATGAAGCCGGGTGTGACAGTGAAAGCCTTTAATGCCAGCTCTCAGAGGCAGATGTCTCTGAGTTTGAGGGCAGCCTGGTCTACAGGTGAGGTCCAGGAATCCAGGGCAATGTCGCACAACCCTGTCTCAAAAAACAAAAACAAACAAACAAACAAACAATATAGAATGAGCTGGGCTTGGTAGTACACACTTTCAAATCTCAGAACTTTTGAGGCACAGGAGGGTAGGCTCTGTACACTCAAGGCCAACCAAATGTATAAAGATAGTTGCAGGCCAGCCAATGCTACATGGTGAGACAGTCTCAAAGGAAAACACCCAAAACCCAAACCAAAAAGTAATATTAGGGTACACAGAAAACTTAGTATCTGAAAAATAACCTCATTTAAAGCACAATAGTAAATCATCACAAGTTTCCTAAACTCAGAAGCTTTAACTTTCCCTTTAAAATACACATGTTAAGGGGCTGGAGAGGTGGCCTAGTGATTAAGTGCTCTTCCAGAGAACCCAGGTTCAAATCTTAGCACCCAAATGGCAGCTCACAACTCTGTGTTATTCCAGTTCTGGGGGACCCAGGGCCCTCACACAGACATACATGTAAGCAAAACACCAATGTACATAAAATAAAAATAAATCAATCATTAAAAAACCCCACATTTTAAAATTATAAATCTAATTTAAAAGATATCTTTTTTTTTTTTCTTTTCTTTTTTTTGGAGCTGGGGACCGAACCCAGGGCCTTGCGCTTGCCAAGCGCTCTACCACTGAGCTAAATCCCCAACCCCAAAAGATATCTTTTACAGAATTATAATACATATAATCTGTAATCATGAAAATTCAAAACTTACCAGGGAAGGAATATTGAAGTTGATTTCTTCAAAACAGCCATCAAACACTAAACTAAATGTGGGATCTGTAAGAAAACAACGTTTTAAAAAAACACGAGACCACGAACTTTCCCCAGTCACACTCTTCTATGACAACATCTAGAGTAAATATTTAGCGGATATTTACAACAGGAGTTGTAGAGATGGCTCTGTGTTTACAGTGCACTTTGCTTCTGTAGGAGGCTAGAGTTTAGTTTCCTGCACCCCTATCAAACAGCTCACGATTGCATGGAATTACAGCTCTAGAACTGACCCTTCCGACCTTCAGGGACCAGGAGCTGAGCCTGGCTCTTCTGCAAGAGCAAAAAGCCAGCTCTCCAGGTGTTTTGACTATTCTCTTGGTAATTATTGTTATTTTTTACTGTGACTAGGTAACGAGTGTTCTAAGTATGTATGTATAGGAAAAAAGGTATATATACAGTATGGTACTATGAACTGTATATAGCAACCACTGACCATTGGGGCATCTTGGAAGTATTCCTCATAGATAAAAGGAAACAATAGTGTCATGTAAATTATAACCCCTTATGGAACCTTCTCTTTTGATCACAGTAAGAAGGACATTTTAATGAAGCTATCACCCAACCCATGATTATTAAGATTTCCATAGTTTTAAGTAGTTGCAGGGCTGAGGATGTAGCTCATCTGTAAGGAACATGCCTAGCTGGCATCAAAACCAAGAAAGACGACATGGTGGGTAACATCCAGCAGAAATGAACTTTCCAAATACCATACAGCAGGCTTAGCCTTCTGAATAGTTGCAAAGTTTACTTTTTTGTTTTTAAGACAAGATCTACCTATGTAGTAGCACTCAATCCTCCTACATGAGCCTCTGGAGAGATGGGATTATAGGCATTTGTCTATAATCCACATCCAGTCTAATATATTTCCTTCTTATAGGAGTAATCAGATGGATTAATAGGTAGAGTTGTTTGCTGCCAAGTCTGACTACCTGAGTTCAATCCCCAGGACCCACTTGATAGAAGGAGAAACCAATCACCAGAAGTTGTCCTCTGATCTCCACATACGCTCTGTTGCACAGGTTTTATGGCATATATGTGTAGATACAGATAATAAATAATAAAAACATTTCTAAAAAATTATAGGCCAAGTATGTTGGCTGACATAATCCCAGCAGAACGAGCAAAGAATATTGAAGAGTTCTAGACCATCTCAAATAACAATAAAAAACCATATGGATTTTTAATGTGAAACACCCAATTCTCATACCCAAGAAGGCAGATAGATATAATTCTGTGACATTGATGAAGACTTGTAACTAAACATGCAACAAATCTCCTTGAAGTTTTATCATGGGATGGAGAAGTGCTAAATTCAATTAAGGATCTGCAGGAGGTGGCTCATCCCTGAAAATGTAGGACGAGGAAGGATATCTCTCTGAGTTTAAAGCTAGCCTGGCTAGAGAATAAGACTAGAAGAAAGACAGACAAACAGACATGCTCTGGTTGCCTAAATATGACAAAGAAACAAGAAAAAGACTTGTTTTGTTTTGAAGATAGGAATTCTCTGTGCAGTCCTGCTGTCCTGGAACTCACTACCAGATTACCTAAAATTCACCTCCCTCTGCCTGCCTCCCTCCACCACCACTGCTCGGCTGATAGATACCTTTATGTTGTTAATTTAGGTCTTTTAAATGTCTAACACTGGACACAGTGATCCAAAGTAGTATACATTTTAAATAGCTATCGCTATTCTCATATACACTCAATTTTATAACTACTAACAAAGGCTGCAAGTAAATACAAATGTGAATAATCCTTACTTGAAAAAAACTAGCGTCCACAGAGCATGGTGGTGCACACCTTTAATCTCAACACTTAGAAGGCAGGGGCAGGTGGATCTTTGTGAGTTGAAAGCCAGTCTGGTCTACAAAGCAAGTTCCAGGACAGCCAGGGCTATTACACAGAGAACCCCTGTCTTGAAAAACAAAACAAACAGATTAAGCTAGCTTCCAAGGGCGGGAGAGAGCTCAATGGTTAAGAGTTCTTATTGCTCTACAGAGGACCTCAGTTTGGTTCTCAGCACCCACATAACTCCAGGTCTAGGGATCTGATGCTCTCTTCTGTACATGCACATGGTACAGACAGACAAATCACTCATATACACATAGTAAAAATAAATCTAGGGGCTAGAAACATAGCTCAATGGTTAAGAACACAGGCTGCTTCCTCATTTTAGACAAAGAATTTTCAACTGTATTGTTTTGGGAGGTGTGGTACTGAGGGTCATATCCAGAGCCTAGCATGTGCTAGGCGAGTGTCCTGTCACTGGGCTCAATGCCTGTGTGTTTCTATTGCTTACAATGCAGGGTCTTGACACAATATCCAGCTAGCTTTAAAGATCTCAGCTTCCTGCCTCTGCTTCTTAAGTGTAATTAGCTCAGATTGAGAGGCTAAGAGAGGATTTGGCTATGTAGCACTGGCTGGCCTGTAATTCATACATCCAGCCTCAAATCTGTGAGCATCCTCCTGCCTCTGCCTTGTGAGTACTGAAATTACAGACATATGCCACCATACTAGGGTTTTTTTTTTTTTTAAGGTGGAGGTTAAATTTATTTATTTTGTGTTTGAGTGTTTTTCCTACAAGTATGTCTATGTCCCATGTGAGTGCCTGGTGCCTGAAAACAGAAGAGAACATTGGATCCCTTAGAATTTGAGTTACAGATAATTGTATGCTGCCATGTGGGTGCTGGAAACTGGACCCAGGTTCTCTGCAGGAACAAGTGCTCTTAACCACTAAGCCATCATTCCAGTACCCCCATTTTAAAATGTTACTTATCATCATGGTGTTCTGTGTGCATGATGTCTTTGTGTGGGCACACAAGCATTGAGAAGTAACAGGTCAAGCCCAGAGAACTGGCTCTCTCCATCTACCTCTATGAACATTCAAGCATCAAACTCAGGTCCACAGGTTTGTCTGTCAGGCTTTACCGCTGAGCCATCTCTCCAGTCTGCACCTAGCTCTACTCACCTCATGTTTGAAGTCAGTAGCTCTCCCAAAATATTTCAACAAAACCAAACTGACTGAAATTATTTTTACATACCACTTGTAGTGAGAATTACTGGTCGTTTAGTTGTTGCCATGAATGTTTTGACTGCATTCAAAAATCCAGCATCTTCATCAAAAATGACATCAACCTGCAAACCATTTATTAGAACATTAATATAGTAAGAGCAACAAAGATATACACAGTAAATATAATATGTCAAAGCCAACATAGATTTTTGTTGTTGGTGGTGGGGTTTATTTGTTTGTTGAGACAGGGTTTCTCTGTGGCCTTGAACACAGAGATCTGCCTGTCTCTGTCCTCTGATTGCATAGATTAAAGATGTTCACCACTACTGCCTGGAGAGAAGTTTGTCTTATTCCATAAAGGAACCTTTAAGATCGTACACATTAAAACTAGATCAAATCACACTCCCTTCTCCTCCTCCTCCTCTCCCTCCTCCTCTTCCTTCACCCTCCTTTGTCCTCCCCTCCCCAGTAAATATCTCCTGTGGAGGGGGGGAATCAAATCACAAATAACTGGGTAGGTATGAGTTACAATACTTTCTATAGTCAATAATCAGTATCCTTGAGCTATGTTAATCAACTTAAAATTATTCTAGACAGGGATAGAGAAAAAGCTTAGTGGTTAAGAGCATTGGTTGCTTGTTGCTCTTCCTAAGGACCTGAGTTTGATTCCCAGCATAAACATGGTAGCTCATAACCATCTGTAACTCCAGTTCCAGGGGATTTAATATCTTCCTCTGGCCTCCAAGGGTAGTATACACACATGGTGTACAGACATACAGGCAGGCATAACATTCACATACATAAAATAATACAGAGAAAATGCTTTTTAATTACCATTCTGATATGTAGTCTTGGATTTCTTAGCTATCTTAAAACTTCTTATTAGAACACACAGTAAGCTTTAAAATATGTTTCTGCTATGACACCTCACGAATGCACATATGCTGCAGGCCTACCTCCTCAAAGAGAATGAGTGATGTTGCGTTCTTTCTGTTGGATTCTTCAGCTCCAAAATCTTTAATATTTGAATTATTTGCATTTGTTGATTTAGTCTGAATAATTTGCCTCTGTTCCAAAGAAGAATTTTTGACTCCTGCATAAATACAATGTTAATATTTTAGGTAACGCTCACTTTTTTTGCTTTAATTAGACAAGGTCGCACTGTGTATATCAGGCTGTTCTTGAATTCATAGAGAATCACCTGCCTCCGCCTCGGGAGTGCTGGAATTAGGGGTGTGCACTACCAGCCCTGGCCAAACTGACTTTAATAAAACACTCGATACACCCACACACTGAACTCCCATAATAAACTTTACTCCAGGGTGATGCTTCTCTATGTAGGACCACAGGCAGAGGAACCCACTGAACACATCCCGGCTTTATCCACCCAGGCTAACTCCCTTTGTTAACTTCCGCTTTACCTTTATCATTTCCCGGGCGTGCTCCCACGTCTTCATTATTGTTGGATTTGGAGGACACTTTAAAGTAATTTGCCAAAGTTTTAGGGAGAAGTGCTCGCTTCTGCCCACCTGTCTTTGGCGACAGTGGAGGAAGCTTCCTTGGTGACGTGACAACTTTCCCAGGGGAGTTTAACTTTTCTATGAAAAACAAACTGCATTTAACATTCTAAAATTATCCTGATGGCCGAAATTACCTACAGTTTATTTCCACTCTTACATGATAAAAAGCAAGGGCAGACTTTTTTTTCATTCTTATATACAAATGCTCAATACAGATATTAGTATATTGTTCTATTTATTCTAAGAGAATGACAGGACAAGGGAGCTAGTTGGAAAACATGATCTTTTCCAAAGATACATACTTTTCTTTGATTGGCTGCAAAAGTCTTTCTAAGGTACTCAGATAGGACTCAATCTTTTGATACTCTGTGAGGTGTGGAGCCTCAGATCCATGGGAAAATGGCACCCACATCCCCCAGGCTCAGAGTGATGGCAAAGCCTTCTTGTCCATGTGTAGATGTTGATAATGTGTGCAGAAAAAAGTTTGTCATAGCCTCCTCGTCCCCATATTTACAGTCTGAAGACTGATTCTACTTAGAAGAGTGAAACCTGCCTCCTTATTCAGCTGTATACCATAAACCTTGCTTCCTTATTAATCTGTATGTAATGACCCCACCTCTGTTGGCAGCAATAACCCTGCCTCTCTATTCAACTGTATTTAATAAACTTGCTGAGCTTCTGAGGTGTTTGGGTTTGGTGTCCATCAAGAGCCCAATCTACCTGATCCCAACTTTTCTCTATGTCTGTATTTTGAATTTTTCCTCGTTCCCTCGCCTCCCTGGTCAGTTCCATTCCTGGAGCCAGGCCAGACCTAGCAATCCTCTCTACCTCTGCCTTCTAAGAGGGGTATGCTCCAAATGTCCAGCATAAACACATACCTTTGAAATAACACTCACAATTCCTCCAGTTATTATTTTTGCTATAGCTGCTTGAAATCAGAAGATACTGGAGGAAAACTGTTAACGGCACACCGTGGGCTCTACAGTCCATCACTGTTACATGCGAACGGTGTGCACTAACAAAGTCAGAACACAAGGGAGGATCTCTACTCTCCACAGCATGAGGACTCTTGTCCTTGTCTCAGTCCTGACGCCCTTAAGTAAGAGGAGAACAGTGTCTTTCGTAGTTGTCACCCTACTCACACAACCCCGTAACAGAGCCTTGTTCATTCGTTTGCTCTATATCCATGGATCATATCCTATCACTTACATATTGGAGATGGTCAGCAAACAGAATGACAATTTTGAGTTTAAAATAGTTATTCTCACTATAATTTTATTTACAAAACACCAGGCCATTCTGAGGCTGGAAAGAAGCCTCAGAGTTAAGAACACTTGTTTCTTTTGCAAAAGACCTGGGTTCAATTCCCAGCACCATATGGCTCACAACTACAGAACTCGCATTCCAGGGGAGCCAATATCTTGTGGGAACTAGGCACAAGCATGATACTCACATGCAGGCAAAACCCTCACATAAAATAAAAAATTTTAAAATAAGACATTTAAATAACAGATGTAAAATCTTAGTTAAAACATTTGTTTATAATGAATAAACAACAGAAATACTACTTTGTTCTTAGTTTTCTGGTTTTGACAGAGAGAAAGCATTACTAATTTTGGAAATTATACACTACTGTTTTGATATCTAAGTCCCCTTACATAGGGTCTCATGAAACCCAAACCGGCCTTGAACTGGATACATAGCCACAGATAGCCTTGAGCTGCTGTGCTGGAATTAGAGCGACAGTGTACTCATATACATAAAATCAATAAATCTTAAAAAAAAAAAAAAAAAAAAAAAGGCCACAGACCAAGTGAGACAGTTCCCTGCCAGCCCAAGAGGGGACTATATAAACATTAGAGGAAAATGATGTGATTCCGCTTCTAGGCAAAATAAAAGGATCTGAGGCTGGAGGTAATTCTCCATCAAAAACAATGACAATAAAAAAAAAATTTGACATCCTGTATGAAATATTTTTGAGCTTTTGGCTGTTGCCCAACAAAGGACAATCCTTGAGGGGCAAGACACGGACAGCTAACCTTGAAGACTGCCCAGCTTATTGCCTTGACAGAATTCCCAAGCTGCAGTGGGAAAGGAAACAAGTCTAAATTTTCCTATGAAGACTACAGCAGGGAACGAGGGAATCAGTGCAGACAGAGGTCATTTGAGAGAACACACATATTGAGACAGCTATGCAGAGTGCTCTGAACTCTGCAGAGCCCCTCCTCTGCCAGGTCTGAAATTAAGTACAAGAGGAATGAGGCATGGGAAACAAATCCTGGGACACACGGAATCTAGGGATGGCAAATTCATCCCTTTTTATTCGATTTTTGTTTTGTTTTGTTTTAGTGACAGGCTCTCAGTACGTAGCCCTGGATGGCCTAGAATTCACTATTTAAAACAAGCTGGCCTCATAGCAGTCCACATGCCTCCAAGTGCTAGAATTAAAAGCCTGTGCCACCTTGCCTGACTGAATTGATTCTTTGGACTAGAGAGACCAACAAACATCATCATTGATGAGAGACTAGCAAGGGTGTTCAGGTGCAGTACTACAGAGAAGAGCAGAATCATCCCAAGTCTAAATGCTGCTGCGACAGTGGCTAATATAGCACATCTGAAACAACCAAATTCAGAACAAAGGTCCAGTTAAAGCAGACAGAAATACCTAGCATCTAACAAGATAAACTGTACAAAGTCTGACAGGCAAGTGACAGTATCAGGCATTCAGGCAGAGATGGCTCAGTGCTCAGGAGAACTTACAGCTTTCCTAGGGGACCCACGAGCATCCGTTCCCAGCACCCACATCAGGCAGCTCAGCTGCCTGTACCTCCAATTCCAGGGATCAAATACCTTCTGACATTTGCAAGCTCTAAATGCAAATGGTGCACAGAAACTCACATGGAAGGATGGACAGACGGACGGACACACACACAGACACACAGACACACAGACACACACCACCTAAATAAACAAGAATATAATCCCTAAGGAAAATGGGGCACGTGATAACTGGAAACACAGAGGATAAAAAAAGGCCCACGCGAATCTTCTGGAAATGAAAACTATGGTAGACAGTACCAAGAGCATCTTAGACACTGCAGAGCACATCCATAACTTGAATAAATAACAATTAATGTTCAAACTGAACAAAGAAAGTGACTAAGAAACAGATGAGCCAGTAAGCAGAGACGCGTCTTCTATTAAACATAGACGACATCTGGCTGCACAGTAACAGCGAAGATGTAAAGAGTTTCACCATGAGTGAGCCAGAATGAAAATCACTTGAACTCATCCATCAATTACTTGAGGAGGGTCAGGTATTCCTTCATGATGTCATAGGAAGAACAAGCCTACCTACTCCAGCATTCTAGTCATACAACAGAACCTGAACCGTAGAGTCCACCACCAGTAGCTTATAAGAAATGCAGGGGCTGCGGCTGGAGAGATAGCTCAGTGGTTAAGAGCACTGGCTGCTCTTCCAGAGGTCCTGAGTTCAATTCCCAGCAACCACATGGTGGCTCACAACCATCTGTAATGAGATCCGATGTCCTCTTCTGGTGTGTCTGAGGACAGCTACAGTAGACTTATATAAATAAAAATTAATTTTAAAAAATTATATAAAAAAAGAAGTACAGTGAAGGAAAATATGGCAACTGATGTCATAAGAATACATAAGAGGGGGCTGGAGAAATAGCTCAGCAGTTCAGAGCACTGGCTGCTCTTATAGGGCTCCGGAGTTCAATTCCCAGTAACCAAAACTACAGCTTACAACCATCTGTAATGGGATCCAATGCCCTCTCCTGGTGTGTCTGAAGACAGCTACAGTGTACTCACATACATACATTAAACAAGTAAATGAATAAAATACAGTAAGAAGACAAATCCACAGTGTGACAAGGACTCAGTTCCTCAATACATAAATGACAGGAACAGAAAACGTAGACTTGATAGAGGTTAAAGAAACCCAGGAAGCAAGAACTAGTCAAGTGTGAGACGTGGGCCACTGTTTGGATACTGATTTGAACAAACCATGCAACACCACAAACAACTGAAATCAGACTTTTTTTTAGCAAGGAACAAGCTTCTTTTTGTTAGATTTGATTATACTATTGCTATTTTTTTTTAAAAGCCCTTAGTGTTTAGAAACATATGAGAATAGTATTGATTATTCAGTTTATGGCCTTCAGATTTATTTTACTCCAAAACAGACTGGGAACAAAAGTGTATTTATGTGCAGGAAAGGATAAAGAGTAATCGGTAGATGCTTATGAGAACATTTTCTCAATATTTTACTCTTCCAAGCATTATCACAGCTCAGGGGATAGGTTACTTACTTGGTGACTTGCCAATGTTGTAGTTACTAAAGAAACAGGGCTTTTGTGAGTTTGCGCCTTGTTTATCCACTTGATGGGACTGGGTAGCCTCCCTCAGCTGAGACAGGATCTGCCTGCCACTTCGCTGGGAAGAGGCATTCACTTCAAATATCTAAAAGAATATTTTAAAAGACAGAAATAGTGTTTTTTCTTTTCTTTTTTCTTCTTGAGACAAGGTCTCATACCATAGCCTAGGCAAATGTACGGCAATTCTCCTACCTCAGTCCTCAGCTTTCCGACTGCTAGGACTACACGTGTGAACCATCATGCCTGCCTCCTCCTCCTCTGCACACTGTTCGTGTGAAGCCACAGGATGACCTTGCTGTGGTTCTCAACCTACATCTACCGTAGTTTTTAAGAAAACTTCTATCCATGTGTGGTGATGCACACTTGTAATCCTAGCATCCAAAAAGCCAGAGGCAGGCAAATCTCCAGGCCAGGCTAACCTACACAGAGAGACCCTGTCTCAAATAAACAATTAATCAACCAAACAAGGAAGCAAACAACGGAGTCTTTGGGTGAACCTGGTATTCATGACTGGTGAGGTCCACCTGCATGCTCGAGAAAAATGCGTGACTTCGCCTCCTTAGCCCCCGAACAACAGATATGCACTACCTGGCAGCACTCACACAGGTGCTGGGGAATCTGAACTCAGTCTTCAAGCACTTTTCCAACTGAGTCATCTTCCCATCACCCTCTTCTCTTGTTTTTTGAAACAGGGCTTCATTAACACAGGCTGGCCTTGGACTTATGCTCTTCCAGTTTAATGCTAGGACTACAGGCACACTGCAAGTTTAGTGTTCGAAGTTCAGGTCTTACGTGAACATTCACTGTTGCTGATGACTGACCTTAAACCCCAGCTCCTGAGCGCAAGCATACACGGCGGCGGTCTTCCCCACTCCTGTTGGTCCCGTTATAAGAACAGTGTTGCAAAGGCGATACTCTTCATCATCTGAACTGCCTTTGAAGTCCGTGCCGTCCGACAGGTCTGAAAAGCATTCAAACACAAGTAACATGATGTAACCTAGGCAGCACTTTTACCTCAGGAGACAGTAATTAAATCCTACAAAATTCTTGCACATAAATACTATAAAGTGAACTCTATACTATAAAAAATACTATAAAGAGTAAAAAAGTCAAACATTAAATGTACTAATCTTTAAGTTTATGTAAATATTAGCTAAGCTAACTAAAATGTTCAATGAAATTTAAAAAATTTAAAAAAAAACCCAAAAACTCAAAATACCTTCCTCTTTTTCATCTCTCTTTCCTTTCAAATTCTGTCTTTCTTCCAGTTCAGCTCTTCTTTTCCAGTCCTTCAACCAACTGTCATAAAAGAAATGTGTTAACAGAAACATTCTAAAGTGTAGTGCCATGTTATAGCTCAGCTGGACGAACACTCGCCCCGAATGCATAAACCCTGCCTTCTATATCTTGCACCAAACAAACAGGGTGTGGTCTACATTTATGATTCCCACTTGGTAACTCTACAACTCAGGAGGATCCCAGTGTGTTTGTGAGTGTGTGTGCATGAGGAAGTCAGAAACCAACACTGAGCAGTTGGCTGTCACCATCTACCACGTGGGTTCAGGAATGGAATTGAGGTTGTCAGGCACCTGTACTCACAGAGCCGTCATACTGACCCCTACTGATTTAATTTTTGGAGACAGGGTTTGACTATGTTGCCTAGACTGACCTTGAATTCACAGTATTCTCTTGTCCCAGTCTTCCATGTACTAGGATTACAGTATATAAGGACACCTAGTCCTGGAAAGGCAACTTTGTGAGTCTGAGGCCAGCCCGGTCTACAGAGCTAGTTCTAGGAGAGTAAAGGCTACAAAAAATAAATCTTATCTCAAAAAAACAAAACAGAAAATATGTGCATATGATTTTTTTTTTGAGATAAGAGTATCACGTAGCCCAGGTTAGCCTTACACTTTGTAGTTTAAATTGGCATTTAACTCTTGGTCTTCCTGCATCCATCTCTATCTAGACTGCTGGGATTACAGGTGCCCCCACGAGACCAGCAGATATAATCTTATCTGAAAGTTTTATGATGCATGTTCAATAGTGTAAGCTCTGGTGAATAGAAATAAAAAGAAGCCAGGTGCTGTTGGCTGGCTCACTCCTTTAATCCCAGGAATTGGGGGGCGGGGGGCACACGCAGATGTAATCGAATCTCTGAATTGAAGGCCAGCCTGGTCTACAGAGTGAGTTCTAGGACACCCTGAGCTACATAGTGAAACCCAGTACTGAAAAACCTAAATAGGGGTTGGGGATTTAGCTCAGTGGTAGAGCGCTTGCCTAGCGAGCGCAAGGCCCTGGGTTCGGTCCCCAGCTCCAAAAAAAAGAAAAAAAAAAGAAAAAACATAAATAAATAAATAAATAAATAACCAAAATAAGATAAAGTTTTTACTTGAAATTATTTTTCAAAAATGCTTTCCATCTAATACTACTTTGTAGTTTCTAAATTTTAGTCTAAATAGCAAAACTAAATTCATAAACTATTTCTTAATTACTTACAAATTTTAGGGGGTTGGGGATTTAGCTCAGTGGTAGAACGCTTGCCTAGCAAGCGTGAGGCCCTGTGTTCAGTCCTCAGCTCTGGGGGGAAAAAAAATTCTACTGACCTGTGTAACTTTTTGATAGCTAACTCATTGCCTACAAGTTCATTCGAATTCTGAGGCTGGTACTTTTCTGTCCAAAGCATGTCTTCAGTTCCAGACTCTAAAGAAAAAAATAAATAAACATATTAAGATGTTACCCACTCCTTGACATAAACAAACATTCCTAGACATCTATATTATTATAGATGCAATAAAAGATACTAGTAGAAAGATTTTCATTTATAAAATGCAAAAATGTTTTTAAAACTTTTCATTTAAAATTTACCACACCAAACTCAATTACTTTTAAACAAAAAGTAATCTCAGCACTTGGGAGGCAGAGGCATGTAGATCTCTGTATATGAGGCTAGTCTGGTCCACATAATGAATTCTAGGTCAGCCCATGCTACACAGTGAGAGCCTGTCTTTAAAAATAAACAAACAAGGGGGTTGGGGATTTAGCTCAGTGGTAGAGCGCTTGCCTAGGAAGCGCAAGGCCCTGGGTTCGGTCCCCAGCTCCGAAAAAAAGAACCAAAAAAATAAATAAATAAACAAACAAACAAATAAATTAGAAAAAAAATGAAAAACTATTATAAATACAGAGTAATAGGGGCTGGAGAGATGGCTCAGTGGTTAAGAGCACTGACTGCTCTTCCAGAGGTCCTGAGTTCAATTCCCAGCAACCACATGGTGGCTCACAACCATCTATAATGGGATCTGATGTCGTCCTCTTCTGGAGTGTCTGAAGACAGCAGCAGTGTGCACATATACATAAGATACATAAATCTTCAAAAAAAGAGTAATCTATGTCCATTCAACCCTTAATAACTAGTGTTGGGCTCTTGCCTTTTCTCTGCTCTGGTGCCCTCTTCCCTGTCCCTTCTCGCCCCATCCCTCCCCCTTCCCTCCACATGCTCATGGCCAGCCTTTGTTCCTCCCCTCTTCTACTCTTCTTCTCTCATTAAACCTCTCCATGTGGAAAAAAAAAAAACAAACTAGTGTTGGTTCCTAGGTTTGCTCACAGGACCCATGAAACAAATGAGCTGAAGGACAAGGCTCTGATCTGAGATGTCAGTCTGGGTACAGAGACAAAGGATACATCTCTACCCATCTACCTGCCAAGGCGCCAATTCTAACATGCCAGCCAAACTAAATCAAAACCTCATGAAAGTATCCCTCATGGTAGGCAATGGGGCTGGAGAAATGGCTCCCATGCAGTTAAGAGCACTGGCTGCTTTTCCAGAGGACCCAAGTGTGTTCTCAGCATACACATGGTGGCTCACAACCATCTGTAACTCCAATGCCAGCAGATCCAATGTCCTCATCTGGCCTTTACCAGCACCACTCACACCCCCATACACATAAAATATGCAAAAAATTGTTTTAAGAAAATGGTAGGTGACATGCCATATCAAATATCAAAACATTCTATAAACCTTATATAAAATAGATGAATTAAATCTACTCAACAAGGCATGGTCTGGTGCACCCAGGAGGCAGAAGCAGGCAGATATCTGAATTTGAGATTAGCTTTGCCTACAGAGTGAATTCTAGAACAGCCAGTACTAGAACCCTGTCTCAAGAAACAACAAACCGGGGAAGGGGTGGGGATGTGGGCTTATGGACAAGAAACCAGGAAAGGGAATACTATTTGAAATGTAAGTAAAGGGTTGGGGATTTAGCTCAGTGGTAGAACGCTTGCCTAGCAAGCGCAAGGCCCTGGGTTCGGTCCTCAGCTCCCCCCAAAAAAAAAAAACAACAAACCAAAAATCACACACACAAAAAAAATCAACTCAATAGAATACTTTAGACAAGGTGTGTTTGTGTATATATACTAAATAGTAATATACAGAAAGGCAAAATATACAGAAAAACAACATAAATATGATTCCAGGCTTTTTTTTCCCTCTAGTGCTGGACACTGAACCTAGAGCTAGTGCTCTACAGTAAGCTACAGCCCTGGCAATAGGTCTTGAACTCAACTCTATATACCAGGTAGCCTTTTTTTGAAGGTTTCTCTGTGTAGCCCTGGCTGTCCTGGAACTGGCTCTGTAAACCAGGCTGATCTCAAAGTCAGAGATCCACCTGCCTCTGCCTCTGGACTGATAGGACTAAAGGCATGCTATATCACTGCAGGTAGACCTTAAACTTGTGATCCTCTTAACAGCTTCCTGGGAGGCCTGCACCACCAGCTCGGGCTGATTATCAGCTTAAAAGACAGAGCCTATGTAGAAGGAAAGTGTAGTGAAGGCCAACAATTCTAATACTCATGAGTCCAAGGACAGGCAGGGATACACAGCAGGACCTTGTGTCTAAAACCAAAATAGCAGGTGTATTTATGTAAGTACAGGATAAAACTATAAATTTAACACCAACATGTTAATATGGTTCTCTCTGAGCCAACAAAGCTATTTGAGAAGCTGAGACAGAAAACCAAGTTCAAGGCCATCCTAAGCAACATAAAAAGAGTGTTGTTGAAAAGGGGGAGGAGAGGGGCAAGAGAGAATGAAAGGTTGGGAGTTCACAATGTGGCTTAGTAGGCAAAATATCTGCCTAGCATACACAAAGGTCTGGGTTCAGTCTCCAGCATAAACATGGCACAGTAACGCGTGCTTACAGTCCTGGTACTCGGTACGGGAAGGTGGGAAGCTCAAAGGTTATCTTTGTTTGAGATCAGCCTGGGCTACATAAGACTATCTCAAAATGAAGGGAGGCAGGGAAGGAAGGTAGAAAGATTTAAAAAGAAAAATTAAGAGTTCTAGGATAAGAGGGAAAAATCCAATCTGCAGGAAAGCAGTGTTGTCATCATCTACTGTCAGAACATCACCGTCTGCTGCGTCTGTCTTGACTTTACATGTACTCTGATCAGCTCGGTTCTTCCGAGACAGTCAGGAATATACCTTTGGAAGGATCTAGATTTATACAAGAAGAGCTGATTCTTTTGTCAAGTTCTTTTGACTTCCCCTTTATCTTTTCTGGGCTCACTGAATATTCATTTGGTCTTTTTCTTTTTGACTTCTGACTTCCTGTTTCCACTTGTTTCCTTTTGGTTTCTTTTTGACTGACATCAGGCTGTAGTTGTGGACTTGCTGTTTTGCAGATTAGAGAAATGGATATGCTTATTAATCAACAAAAACAATCTTCAATACCCAATAAACTTTCTATCTCTTTCAAATATCCTATAGTCGTACAACATAAACCTGAAAAGTTAGGAATCAAATATTACGTAAGCTGGAGAGTTTACTATGTAGATTGCCTTCTATATACATGAGTTGCAATAACATCCTTTAACGCTTTATTAATGAATAATTAGCATTTTAACAGAATTAGATCTGTCTGGATTGGGATCCATGGAAGCTGGCAGGACCAACCACTGCATTGTACTCCCAAACAATGTCCCTTGCCAACGGCAGCAACGTTCTGTCTGTGCTATCCACATTTAAGAGTCAAAGGTAGACATGAATGACAATGGTTGTCACTAACCTTGTTTACCATGACCCTCACAAAGTACCTGGTGCTCAATTCGTTTTTTAAGAAGCAAGGGAAAATATTTTCCCAAAGAAAATTCTGGATTTGACCACTTTATTTCCTCCAGCAAAAGATTTCTTACTTCTTTGGTAAACTCCTTCCTTGTCCTCATCAACTGCAACGAAAAACAAAATGCACAACAAGCTTGTACCATCCATTGGGGGACAAGCATGACCACACTGGGGGGCTCACAACCACCTGGGACTCAGTTCCAAAGCATCTCACACCCTCTTCTGGTCTCTGTGGGCAGATGCACACACACACACAAACATGCATTCAGGACCATACATGTATACACATAAAACTTAAAAAAATATATATCTTTCAATTTTCAATTTTCTTTTGTTTCCTTCCTTCCTCCCTCCCCCCCTCTCTCTTCTGAATATGTATTTCAATTAGACACGTTTGTAAAATTAGAGACTAGGAGGACCCCTAACCTAAACAGTCAATAGTCAGTGGTTTCCTATGAACACAGGGGAAGTTTCAATTGTGGAGTGATGGATGGCTTATCTGGTACTTACCACAACAGCAGGATTACTTCTTGGATTTGGATTCAAGGTTGAAAATTCACCAAAAGCAACAACACATTTTGAGAGATCTGTTACTTTAGTATTTAATTCCTTAAATTCAGTTAACAGAGGACAAGAAGGTGGCTTCAAATGCCATAACCAATATTCTAAAGAGAAATAGAGTATACTAAGTTATACAGTGAGTCTGCTTATTAAATATCAAACACACAAGCATTAGAAGGCCTGACAAATCTGAGTATGTAAGAGCCCCTGAGTTCAATTTCCAGCACTAGCAAACAAACCAAAGCAGCTATATGGTTAAAACAAAAATACCAAACGTCCAAGTGAATGCAGTGAGCAAAATCACAGCTCGCCCATGTCATGGCTCACTCATACAACACAACATTTAAGAGGTGAGAAAGGACTGAGACCACAAGGCTTGTCTAGGCTTCATAGTAAGAACCCTACCAAAAATAACTGATATAAATTACTTCATCTCTCTTTAATTTATAAAAATGAGCAAATACTCACAAGCTCATTTATTTTTTGAATCTTTTAAAATCAACTTTGATATATGGAGAAAAAAATCAGGATCTGTTCAGCACTCTGATTTTGAGTCTAAGGTTTTGATTTGTTTTGTTGTTATGTTGTTTGTTTTTAGACAGAGCCTCACTATGGAGCCCAGGCTGAGACTAAACTTGCTATATCCCTCAGACTGGCCAAGAACTACAGATCCTCAAACCTAGCCTCCCAACAAACTCAAATTGAGACATTAAAATAATACTTATTCAAGGTCCCCTCCATCAGGGATGGAAGATGACATGGGGGTAAAAGAAGAACCCCTTTGCCTTCTTTGTTTGCTCTGTGTAGGAACAACATCAGTAAACTTGAGTTCAGGAATTACTAAGAAAAGGATAAAATATACTTGTAATCATCAAAATCATATCAGAATGCTATAAAACCAGAAATCCCACCCTATTTCTTCCTTCTAAAATCTTTACTTATTGGAGGCAGCACTCAGAAGGCAGAGGCAGGTGGATCTCTCTGAGTTCCAGGCCAGCCTAATATACATATCAAGTTCCAGGACAGCCAGGGATGCACAGAGAAACCCTGTCTTGAGAAACTAAAACAACAACAAATTATTTTTTCTTTTTAAAGCCTTTTTTCTTCCTTTCTTCCTTCCTTTCTTCTTTAAGGCAGAGTCTCATAATACCTGGAACTTGCTGTGTAGACCATGCTGGCTTTGAATTCACAGAGATCCTCCTGTTTATACCTAGTAAGTGTTGGTATTATTATACTTTTGTGTGTGCACCTGGGTGCACATATATGCACCACATTTGTGCTCTACTTATCAAGGACAGAGGTTTTTCCTTCCTGAATGCAAGAAACATAGATCTTCTGATCTCCTAGAGCTGGAGTTACAGATGGTTTTGAGTCTCCATGTGTATGCTGGGACTTGAACCCAGGTCCTCTGCAAGAGCAGTAAGTGCTTTTAATCACTCAGCCATTTCTCCAACCTTTTCTTTTTTAAAAACTAGAGTCTCATATCTAGCTGAGAAGGGCCTTAGTCTCTCTCCAGGTGTTTGGAGAGCAGGCGTCTGCCACTGCCCTTAAAGCTTAGCCTCCCTTCTCCCTCCTTTTGTGCAGAGGATCAAACCCACAGCTCCCATATGCATGCAGAATCTACCAGCTAGGGACATCCCAAGGTCCTTACTTTTTTTAAATAACACATAGTATCAGGTTAGTTCTCATAGGGTAAGCAGAAGTACTTAGCCATGGAGGCCCTGCCTACATCACAACACTTGGGAAGGTAATGTAGAAGTGCCGCTAAGTTTCAGGCCTAGGATATGTATCCTAGGTTAGACTGGGCCACAGCATAAGAGACCGTGGCTCAAAAATAAATACAGTTAAGGTTAACCCGGTCTATATAGTGAGTTCCAGGCTATCCAAGCTATACGGAGACCCTGTCTAAATGAACGCACATGCACACGCATACACATAAAATAAACAAACATACCGTCATCCTTCTGTTGTACATGAACAACCCTCTGGAAACTGGTACTCACTGCATTGTACACATCTAATGCAGCAGCTTTCTTTGCAATCTGTCGTTTCAGTAAATCTGGCAAACCACTCATTAGAAAATCACGCTTTGCTTTAAATTGTACATCACAATCCTGAGTTTGTCTGGATGAATCTTGACTTTGAAGAAAATTATTTGAAAAGTAAAAGCAAAAGTGATAAGCAACTGAAGGAATAAATTAACAACCTGAGTTTAATTCCCAGGATCTACAGCATGGAGGAGAGAATCAATTCTCACAAACTGTTTTCTAATCTCCATATGCATGCCATGGCACATATGCACATGTAAATAAGTGAATTAATTAACATAATAAAAATAATACAAAGAACCAGGTATAGTGGCGCATGCCTTTAATCCCAGCATTCAGGAGGCAAAGGCAGGTGAATCTCTGTGATCCTGAGGCCAGCCTGGTCTAATAAGTAAGTTCCGGGGCAACAGAGCTATAGTGATAACATATTATCATATCTTAAAATAAGGTAAAATTAAATGAAAACATAAATTATTTAGTACTAGTAAAGGGGCTCAGCAAGTAAAGGCACCAAGGCTACTGATCCGAGTTCAAACCCCGGGTTGACACATGGATAGGGGACACCATCTCTGCCTACACACACCCTTACCACAGTAAGTAAGTAAATGCAAAGACAAGTAGGGATGACCTATCTAGACATGACACTTTAAACTGTTATCTTCAGACAGTGAGAAGGTTCAGTGGTAAAGGCACACAAGCCTGATAACCTGAGCTCATTACCTCATAGAGGAAAGGACCAAGTCACAATTTTCCTTTGATATATGCCAAGATAGGCATATACATGCACAGACAGACAGACACACAATAAAAGTGAAATCTAAAAAACTTTTCAAAATTAAGCATACCCAATAAATCAGCTGGTAAAATTCTTTTTTGCTTTATCTACTCATGTTCATAAATTAAATAATGGCAAGCATGTATACATTAAACAAACAAACTGTCTTACTGAGCAGAGGTGGCACAAGCCTTTAATCCCAAGAGGCAGAGGCAGGCAGATCTCTGAGTTAGAGGCTAGGCACCAGAGTGAGTTCCAGGACAGCCAGGGCTATATTGAGAAACCCTTTCTGGAAAAACCACCACCACCGTAATAATAATAATAATAATAATAATAATAATAATAATAATAATAATAATAATAATAATAATAATAATAATAGATAGTCTAAAAAAGAAAAAAAGAATCAAAGTCACAACCAGGAAGTGGTGGTGTGTGCCTTTAACCTCAGCACTTGGGAGACAGAGTTTGAAGCCAGAAACTCTGTCTCAAACAAACAAACAAACAAATAAACAAATGAATCAAAATTGAACCTGGGTGGGCAGTGGTGGCTCCAACCAGCACTTGGGAGGCAGCCAGGTTCCCAAACAGCCAGGGCTACAGAGACCAACCAAACCCAAAAGATTGAGAAAATAGGAGGTGTGCTTTTCTTTCACTACTACTACTAGGGGAAGATATAAAGGTAAAGATGTCCGGGGGAAGTTGTAGCTGAAGTTTAGGGGAAGAGGTACTACAAGGTATAAATATGCATTTAGCATATATTATCTTATATATATTGCACACCTACAAATAGCTTTGGATATGTATAGGCAAATGCTCCCTCAATTTATCTACTGTACGCCTAGAAGTACCTGTAAGTCCAGTTACTGGGGATCTGAGGCTTTGTTCAACCTTATCAAGCATCTATGTGGTTGTTGTACATACAGACACGCAGGTACAGACAACTGAAAAATTAAGATATGCATGTTGTCTGAATAAGAATGGTCCGCACAAGGCTCCTATATTTGAAGGCTTAGTTACCAGAGAGTGGAACTATTTGAAAGGATTAGGAGGTACAGCCTTACTAAAGAAGTTTGTTGCTGGGGTGGGCTTTGAGGTTTCAAAAGCCCATGCCAAGCTCAAAGTCTCTCTCTGCCTACAGGTCACCGCTCCAGCACCGCCAGCATGCTACCATGCTCCCACCATGTTGAGAATGAACTAAACTTCTAAAACTGGAAGCAAGCCTCCGGTTAAATGCTTCCTAAGAGTTACTCTGGTCACGGTGTCTCTTTACAGTAACAGAATAGTGACAAAAGACAATATTTAAACTTTTAAATAGGAGTAAGAATAGATATTCTAATAATAATCTGTTATGAAGGTTGGTGGCGTTAATAAGGGAAAAAAAAATATATATATATATACCTGCCTATACCTTTCTAGAGTAAAAAAATGTGCCCAGGCCTGTCCCTAAACCCAGTTAATTATGAAAAGATTCCATCAGCTATGGTGGCACAGGCATGTACTTAGGAGGCTGAAGATAAAAGTTAGCAAGACCCTGTCTCAAATAAATAAGTAAAGGGCTGGGATGTGGTTGAATGCCAGAGTGCTTACTAAGGCTCTCAGTTCAATTTCCAATCCTACACACACACACGGAACACACACACACACAGACACACCCACACACACAGACACACACACACACACAGGCACTTTTACACAGCACACACACACACACACACACACACAGACACACACACACAGACACACACACACACAGTAGGCACACAGACAGCACACACACACAGACACACACACACACACAGACACACACACACACACAGAAACCACACAGACACACACACACACACAGTCCACACACGCACACACACGACACTCACCAGTAGGCATGTTAAACCTTGGCAGTCCAATCTCTTTACGTGCATACGCATGCCTTTCTCTCATCCCTCTCCAGCTCTGGTGCTCAGGTCACACCAGCATTCGTTCTGTCACTGGTGCTTTAGCACATTCCTTACAGCCTCGCTCGTCTGTTCAGATCTTCCCTCTGCTAGAACACCCCCCACCCCCATGAGCTGCTGCTTTTCCTTGAGAGTTCAGGTATCATTTTGTCAGTGAACTGATCAGACAAAAATCTCTTTAAATATAAATTAATAAAATTTTGTGCCCTTCCTCAGTACAATGTCAATTTTTATTTGTTAAACCAGGTAATGTTACTTATAGACTGTATTCCTTCTGGAGCCTACAAGACTCATGGTGCGATAGGCACTGTGTTTTCCTTAGGAGTCCTAGTGCCAAAAACAGTACCTGGTCACCAAAATATTTATCGAATGAGGATAATGAACAAAATTTGATGCTTTAGGGCAGGTTGTTTTTTCTTTTCTAATTATTCTGTTATTTTACGTGAAACAGCCAAAAAGTCTTAATAGAAATTGAAAGCCTTCAACAGCAGAACAAGCATTATTATTTTTTCTTTTATTGGATATTTTTAATTTACATTTCAAATGTTATTCCCTTTCCCAGTTTCCCATCCATAAGTCCCCTATCCCCTCCCCCTCCTTCTACAGAGGTGGTCCCCTCCCTAACCACTCCCCCTTCCCACCCTGACATTCCCCTATACTGGGGGGGTCCAGCCTTGGCAGGACCAAGGGCTTATCCTCCCACTGGTGCCCAACAAGGCTATTCACTGCTACATATGCAGCTGGAGCCATGAGTCTGTCCATGTGTACTCTTTGGCTAGTGGTTTAGTCCCTGAGAGCCCTGGTTGGTTGGCATTGTTGTTCTTACAGTACAAGCACTATTAATAGTATTTTTAAATGTCCTCAAGAGGCTGGGCAGATGATTCAAGAGAGTAAAGCACCTGCCCTGCAAGTGCAGAGACTGGAATTGGGATGCCAGCACCTACATTACCCACAGAAGGGCAATGCAGGAAGACCCTGCCACCTGCCTCTGGCCTCCATCTATATACACATGAGCACCTGCACATAAGTACACCAATACACATAAATACAGACACCACAGAGGCATATATACACACACCACACATATGTGAAAACAGGAATTCAAATGGCCATTGACATCTAATTAAACAGATAAATACTTGTGTTCCATAAAATATTCAAAGTTTAAATATTTGTATTGGACTGACCTGCTTTCATCCAAATCAAAGGCAGAAATGGCTGTTCTTTTTGTCTTTTTGGCAAGAAATAAAGGAGCAATTTTCATTTTTCCTTAGGAAAAAAAAAATCAATACTTGGATTAGTATTAAGTGTTTAACATTTCAACTTATCTTCAGTTGTTTTCAAAATTATCTTTTAAAATTTTTAGAAATTTAACTTAATTATAGAAATGCTATATAACAATGTTTCATCAACTTCATAATATCCAAATCACCTGGGAAACTTTCATTTTTAACTACAGAATCCTATAATGTATATCTCAAAATTTTGCTCAGAATGTCTAGGGAAATACCCAAAGATTTAAAATATTTTAATGTTAAAAATAAACAAACAAAACAGGGGCTAGAGAGAGGGCTCAGCAGTTAAGAATGCATAGAGCGCTTCCAACGCCCACATTGTAAGCTCACAAGATTCTGCAATTGCAGCTCCAGGGAAAGAATTCCTCTTCTGGCCTCTTTGGCGAACACATTAAGTAAGCAAGCACACATGGTAAAAATACACATAAAACTAGGCAAGGTGGTGCACATCTTTAATCCCAGCACTTGCAGGCCCACATAGTGAGTTCCAAGAGAACTAGAGTTCTACAGTGAGACCCTGTTTCAATAAATAAATAGTTAAAAAACAACAACAACAAAACTCCGGGACTGTAGTGATGCCTTCGTGGGCAAAGCCTGACAGACAACCTGGGTTTTATTCCTGAAGTTCGTAAGCTACCAGGTGGAAGGTAAAGATCCACACGCATGGGAACACAAACCAACCAATTAATAAACAGATGTTTTATTGAGCACAGAAAAATCTGAAAGACTAAATTTGGAAGCTGCTAAGGATATACACACAGAAGTACAATAATTTAAAATATGTCCCCCCCCCCAAAAAAAAACCAAAAAATAAGCAAGTTTTTCTTTGAAAAACTTGATCAAAATTTCACTTATCAAAATGGAAATAATTAGGCAGGCAAGGTGGCACACACCTATAATCCCAACACTCGAAGATAGAACAGGAAAATGAGGTGTTGTATAGTTAAGTAGCCACCCTGTAGTGATAGGAGATCCTGACCCACAAAATAAAGCAGAGAGCAGGGTGGTCGTGGTGCTCAGAAGACAGAAGTAGGCAGGTGTCTGAGTTTGAGGCCAGCCTGGTCTACAGAGTGAGTTCCAGGACAGCCAGTGTCTCAAAAAAAAAAAAAAAAAAAATCAAAACCAAACCAAACCAAAGCTAGGCATGATGGTACATGCCTTTAACTCCAGCACTCCATAGGCAAAGACAGGCAGATCTCTGTAGCCAGTTCCAGGCCAGGAATACACAGTGCAGGCCTACCTCAAAACAAAAAAACAAAAAAACAAATACCTAAAATTTATGATTTATGGGAGAAGACACCAGAATCGATTGCCCCCTAACATTCTACTATTCATAAAACAGTATAAAATCCAATTACCAGGAACGTTTTTAGAAGACTTGTTAAGTTTTTTTCCTAGTACATCATTCAAATTCTGAAGTTTCTTCTGATTTTTCTCTGGTTGTCTTATAGAAGTTGGATTTGAATCTATTAATATTACAGAGTCCTAAAACAAAAATATGAGAAAAAAACAAAAACACTTTAAAATGGTATTTTCTATTACTCTTAGTAAATCCTAATTACCCCAGTGAATGCCTAAGCCTAAGATAGTTCTGAGCTAAGCTGTTTTCACATGTACATGTACCTAATAACACACACTGTGGCTACAACTTTTATAGAGGTTTAACAATGAAAATGAAGGAATTTCCTTTTTCTTCATAATTTCACAAAAGATTCTTACTACAGATGTTTGTAATTTCAGCATATAGCCTGCTTGCTTTGTCTCTCTCTCTCTCTTCTTTACTTTCTTTCTGTGAGACAAATGGTCTCAGTGTATAGCCCTGGCTATCCTGGAATTTGTTCTGTAGACCAGGCTGGCCTCAAACTCAAAGACATCTGCCTGCTTCTGTCTAAGGTGCTTAGATTAAAGGCATGGATCGCCATGCCCAGCTTCTTTCCTTATTAACTGAAGAATCTTCACCTTTTCTCCTACTTTTCTCTTGTGTACCCAAATTGCCAGCATTACTGTTCTCATTCTACGATGCCATTATTGAGCAAGAAAAGGATGTTTGAAGGCAAGCACTGTCAATGCTGCCTCGGCTGTCCGGATGTCTGAAGTGGCTCCTAAAAAGTAGATGTTGAGTAAAGCATGGACCCACTGAAAAGGGTAACGGATCTCTGGGAAGGGTGGGCTTGTAGCTGTGTGGTAATCATCTTCCACATTACATCACACAACATTTTATGAACTGTCCAGAACAGGCAAATCTGTAGAAATAGAACACAGATAAGCAATCCTCACAGTGAGATGGGAGGATGTGGAAGTGACAGCAAGAAGAAAGGTGTCCTCTGTGAAGATGACAGTAATGTTCCAAACTGGCGTGTGGCACAAACTCACAATCCCAGCTGAGGCGAAAGGATGGGGAATCTGAGGGACCCTGGGCTACAAGACAATTTTTCAAAAATGAGAGACTTTTCTAAAATTCGCTATAGACGTACAACTCTGAATATATTCAAAGACACTGAACTGCATATTTTTTAAAGACAAGGTATCATGTAGACCATGCTGTGTATGAACCTATCACATAGCCTGAGAATCACTTGAATTTTTTTTTTAAATACTTGTTTATTTATTTATTATACACTGTAGCTGTCTTCAGACACACCAGAATAGGTCATCTGATCACAGATGGCTGTGAGATACCATGAGGTTGCTGGGATTTGAACTCAGGACCTTTGGAAGAGCAGTCAGTGCTCTTAACCACTGAGCCATCGCTCCAGCCCATCACTTGAATTTCTAATCCCTTTACCTTCCTAGTGCTAAGTAAGATCTAGATATGCAGCACAATGCCTTAGGTTTTGAATTGTACACTTACATAGTCAACTGTATAGCATGTGAATTATATCTCAATAAAACTAATTTTAAATAAGAGGTTGGGAAAACTTTTTTTTTTTTTTTTTTTTTTTGTTCTTTTTTTGAGGTGGGGACCATGCCTTTAGGTTTTGAATTGTACACTTCCTAGGTAACTGTCTACCATGAGAAAATCCCAATAAAACCAGAGGTTGTAGCTTTTAACAGGATAGTAAAAGTTAAGTAGAGGACAATAGTTGGAATGTTAATTTCAAAGTCTGATAATAAAGTGGGAAGTGAGCCATCTGGGAAGAAATGATTCCGTGTGCCTATGGTAAAGAACTGCCTGACGAGTGAGACTAGCTTCAGTTTACAAGATACCTTGAAGGACCCGAGACTCACTATATCCTGAAAGCCAAACGCTCTTGAAGCAGAATGTCCACCACGTCCACATCCACAGGCTGTCACATGTGACCTTATGCCTTTCTAAAGGTTTCCTTTTCCCACTCCTTTTAACAAGAAAAACTAGCAACTGGATCGGTAGACATCTGAATACTTACATCTGTTTCTGGTGATTTCTCTCTTTCAAGACGAGTCTGGTGCCGAGAGGACCTCCTCAAGGGCACCACGGTTTCTTCAGCCTTGGATCCACTGACCTGGAATGCTTTTGCTTTCTCAATCAGTTGTTTTGCTTTTGATATCTTTTTTGAAGTATTGTTTGCCTAGACAAAAATTTGGAATATTAATTGAGATCACAGCAAGAATTTCATATTTAATAACAGAAGAAAATAGAAATATATAATAGAAAAGTATTATTTATATCACATTAATAGTCAACCAAGAAAAAATCATTCAGATCTTACCAGGGAGCCCAAATGCAGATTCAGTGATAATTACTTTGCCTAATTGTCCCTATAAGTGTATCTGAATGTTTATAAAATGCCCAGGATGGTTCTGTGGGAGAATCTAAGTTTAAAACCCCAGAACTGGCTAGGCCATGGTGGCTACACTGTTAGTCCCAACTTGAGGCAGAAGCAGAGAGGCAGAGGCAACAGAGAGGAAGAAAGGCAGAAAGGCAGAGGCAGAGGCAATCTCTATGAGTTCAAAGACAACCTGATCTACAGAGTGAGTTCCAGGACATCTAAGGCTACACAGAGAAACCCTGTCTCGAAAAAACAATCAATCAATACCTATAAATGAATGAATAAAACAAAGCCCCAGAACCAGCTGGGCACAGTGGCCCATGCCATTAATCCCAGCACTGGGAGGCAGAGGCAGGTGGATATCTGTGAGTTTGAAGATAGCCTGGTCTACATAGTGTGACCCTGTCACAAAAAAAAAAAAAAAAAAAAAAAAAAAAAAAAAAAAAAAAAAAAAAAAAAAGCAACAACAAAAAGGAGATAGTCCATCCAAGAACTTATGTGAAGCCAGGCGTGATAGCTGCTAGATAGCAAACTGTAATCCCAGTGTTCTTACAGTGATATGGAATGATTCACAAGCTGGCTAGCCTAGACCATGCAGTGCAAATGAAATATCTTACAAGAAATAAAATAGAAGGCAAAGACCAATACCTCAGTGTGTTGTTGCATACTGCTATGAATGCACGTGAGTACTATACATACATGCAAACACATAATACACAGATTAACAAAACAAAAAACTCAAAAGAAGATCTATAATTTACACTAGAATTGGTTATTGTTTTCCTACCACCTTGATGGCAGTCTAGTCTTTTATTTTAGCCAACAAATTTAGGTAAAGTATAAGGCTCTCATTTATATAACATAAATATATAGTACATGTATATTGCCTTTATAGAAAGGACAAGAAAGAAAGAGTTAAGAATAAAGCTGGGGGCTGCGTGTGGTAGCACACACCTATAACCCCAGTTCTCAGGAGCCAGAGGCAAGTAGATCTTTGTGAGTTTGAAGCCAGTCTCATCTGTCTGCATAGTGAGACCCTGTCTCATAAAGGATAAAGAACGTATAGGAAGGGGCTGGAGAGAAGGCTCGGTAGTTAAGAACACTGGCAGCTCTTCTAAGAGGAACAGGGAATAAATGGCATAGGTCCCAATTAATGGACTTAGGACACATGGGAATCTTCTATGACAAGACTTCCAGTAACTACTGCCAATCCTTTAAGAGAACAGTATCGCCTTCAGGACTCCAGCACTCTTATTACCTTGTTCTTCTGAGAAGTGAGCTCTTCCTTAGTTCTTTCAGATTTCTTAGAACTTTTCTTGGATTTTTTTGGAGTGCTAATTCTAGTGAATTTCATTCTGGAAAAAAATGACATTTATAAACATTTTCATAATAATGTACAAGAATCTTAAATATAAAAATAAACCAGTTGTTATTGCAATTTAAACAAACTGCAAAAACAATTTCCTTCATTTTGATTCAACAGTAAGCTAAATTTTATTATTTCTAGTACTAGGGATGGAGCACAGGGTTCTGTACATACTAAGCAACCATTCTACTACTGCCAAGTTACATTGCAGCCCCAAGGTTTACCATTTATTATTTCATTTAAAACTAGTAAACATCAGTGGTAGAGCCAAGGCCCTGGTTCATTCTACTACCTGGCTGTCGGCTCTTCCAGAGGTCCTGAGTTCAGTTCCCATGGTGACTCACACCATATATAATGAGATCCCCTCTTCTGACAGGTTTACCATTTATTATTTCATTTAAAACTATGAGTAAACCAGGGTTGGGATTTGGCCAGTGGTGGTCGAGGCAGGTAGAAGACAAGGAGGGATCCCGCACTGGGCCGCCTGGTTAAGGACATGAAGATCAAGTCAAGATCTACCTGTTCTCCCTGCCCATTAAGGAGTCAATTGGCCCTGCAGAAACAGACTGTTCCAGTCCCTCTGTCGCTAGGGGACTCTGGCCCAAAAAAAAAAAAAATCGAAAGGCTAAAAAAGAAAAAAAAAACTAGTAAACCTGGCATTGTCTCTGCTCCTGTGCCAAGAAGCTACTGATTCCAGAGGTCCTGAGTTCAGTTCCAGCAACCACATGGTGACCTCACAACCATATATTCCAAGTCTCTTATGAGATCTGATGCCCACCAGACATGTTCAGATACCCAGGCTATATATATGCAGAACACTTTATATAATAAATAAATAGAGTCTTTAAAAAAAAAAAAAAAAAATAGTAAACCTAATCAACACATTTTCAGGAGCCCTCTCTGCTGTAGAGAGCTTACTTTTCAATAAAATCTTGCTTGTTAGCAAGCAAAAACAATAGCCTTACCAGGTGTGGTGACACACACTCACAATTCAAGCATTTGGGAACCAGACAAAAGGTCACTAATGAATTCAAGGCCAGCCTTAGCTCTATAGCAAGTTCCAGACCATCCAAGAGAGACCCTGTCTCAAAAAAACAAAGAGGGATGGAGGAAAGAAAGGAGAATGAAAGGGACAGAGAAAGGAGAGAGAAAAGCAAAGAGAAGAAAATGAGCCTGCCTAGTATTAGCCCCATTCAGCATAGCAAAAACAGAAATAAAAAGAGAATAATACACCTTGAAGAATATTAAAACTTGTCCCCAATCACTGTAACATTAGGCAAGGCCAGTACGCCAGAACTCCTCATCTACTGGTCAGTTTACCTAAGGAATAACACTCAGCTGGCTGTGCTGGTGCTTGTCTTTAATTCCAGCACCCTGACCGCAAAGGCATGGGATCAATTTGAGTTGGACAGAGAGTTCCAGGACAGCCAAAGGTACACAGAGACACCCTGCTTCAAAACAGTAATAAAAAATGTTATGATTTATTTTTAATGTCATATTTGATGAATTCATACCTGAGGACTATTTCTCCAAGGATTATCAATTATGACAAATAAGAGTTTAGAATTCGGGGCTGGGGATTTAGCTCAGTGGTAGAGTGCTTGCCTAGCAAGCGCAAGGCCCTGGGTTCGGTCCCCAGCTCCGAAAAATAGAAAAGAAAAGAAAAAAAAAAAAAAAGAGTTTAGAATTCAACTGAAATCTATCTGCAAATCTCTGAAATGGACTTTAAATTAGCTATATTGTGGTGATACACACCAGGAATCCCAGCACTTGGAAGAGGATTTGAGTCCTAGACTAATTTTGTATATAGCAAGAACATGTCTGAATAGACAATAAAGTTGTGTGCAATGACTCACACAAGATATCCCAGCACTCAGGAAGCTGGAGCAGAACGATTGCTCTAAGTTTGAAAACATTCTATGCTACACAGTGAGTTCTAGGCCAGCCTGGGCTACAGAGTACAACCCTATCTCAAAACAAAAGCCAGGTTTGGTAGCTCAGGTCTGTCATCCCAGCTACTTGGGAAGAGTACAGAGAGGGATAATATGTTTAAGGTCTGGTGGAAAATCAGAACCACTCTCAGTAACCTATGAACTTTGCCTCAAAATGAAAAGAGAATATGGATGTGGTTCAGTGATAGACCATTTGCCTAACCTATGAGAGCCAATCCTCAGAGTTGTATACACATAAAAAATTATTTATAAATAAATTGTATTCTAGAAAATAAATGAACTCTGCAGTGCTTGAAGAATTTTCCTTCCCAATTAATAATACATGTAAATGCTCCAACTTGAGAAAACAAAATTTTACCTAATGGGGCTCTCGGAATCAGAGGATATTATTATTAATTCTGCTGTATACAGGCTGGGCTTTTCTGATATTCTGGCTGCTTTTGGAGTGGAAGCCTTCACTGGATCAGTGTCCTGGGCATCCTCAGACTCAGTACCTCCCAGGGTGACCGTGGTAGGTGTACTGCTACCTCTCAGAGATCTCCTGGTTGGTTTGGGTGTGGAGACATTCACCAGCCCGCTTCCAGGCTCAGCTTTGCCGTGTGTGACCACATCCCTGGTTGGTGTGCTGCCTCTTCTTGATTTATTTCTGTCACACAGAGACGATTTTACAGAGTCACGTGCCGTATCCTCACAAACAAGATTTTCACTGTTGAGTAATGCACTGCTTTTGAAAACTTCTGATTTCTGTCTTACACTCCTCCGTAGGATATTTTGATCTTGATTATCTTTTAAGGAAAAGGCTGCTTTTTCCTTTTGCATGTTTTCTTCTCTGTTTCCAGCTGCAGTGGTCCAAGTTTTCTTACCCTTTTTATTGGGCCTTTTACTTTTCTCCTTAGGAAAACCTCCTCTATCAGCGTGTGCCTGTGAACAGTCTTGATTTGAAACTCTTTGAATATTAGGATTTTCTATGATTTTTTCAGAATTGCTATCTCCTTCATTGACAGATTTTTCACTTGGATCTTTCTGCTTCTCCAAAGGTTTCTTGAGTCCATTTCTGAGCGTTTCCGATGGTGGCTGCCTGAATGCTCTCATGAACTGCTGTCTTTCTTCCATGCTGCACTTTGGTACTGAAGCCTCAGAGCTCCAAGCTTCCAGCACAGCCAGTTCCAATTGGCCCTCCTGGACCACAACATTAGATTTCCTTTTCTGAACTGTCTGCTCATTCTCTGGATCAGAGAAACTATTCTCCAGCTCAAGCTGTTTCTGTTTCAAGAAGATTGGGGGTATTTTCCTTTTCTTTCTAGGGGGAGTGGGATGAACTTGTGCAAGAACAGTAACTGTCTTAAGGTGTAGGTGTGGAGACGGTTCACAGCTTTCTGGTTCACCTTCAGAACCACTTTTGATAGCTTCGCCAGGCCCCGAAGGAACGCAGGCTGGCACTGCCAGGTCAGGTATCTCTTCCACTTTAGCTGTCTTGTGACTTTTTAAAAATTCCTCATAGGAAACAGTAATTGTGCTCTCGTTTAAATCAGCTATTTTAGTCGCATGAGCCCTGGAGTCTACATGATGTGCAGTCCTGTTTTCATCAGTTAGGGAAGCTTTAGTCAGCCTGCTGTCTTTGCCACCTTCCCCTGGCAGACTTATTTCATCTGCTACGAGTACACTTTCAGGCTGGTCTGTCCCCTGGCTATGCTTCCTTTTCCTCAATGTCTTTCCATCATTTTTTGTGGTGCCTTGTTTAGAATTTACTTTCTTAGAGTTTTTTTTGGAGGTCATAGTATTTGACTGGTTTCTGCTGTCTTCTTGAATACTTTCTGCAAGAGCTTCCACATGTTTCTTGTAAAGGAAAACAGAAGTACTGTTTTCCACAAAATCACTTAAACCACAGTCCTCCTTACTATCATCATTACTAATTTCAACTGGAGACTCATTCTCAATTTTGACATCATTCAGTTGATGGGATAAACTAACTCTCTTTCTTTTCTTCTTAGATTCTCTATTTGAGAACACTTCCAATGGTATCTTACAGTCTTTGTTGTTGCCAACAAGCAATGGGGGAGATGGCTTTAACTTGCACTCCTTTGTAGATTGTAGCTTCTCGGTTGTGGGTGAGGTCTTTCTAAAATAATGTAGAATATTACTGGGTTTCGATGGAGAGAAAACCTTTTCTCCAGTCTTCCCTATTGGTGATAAATATTTGGTAATTGTTTCGCAGGAAGAGCTGTCATCATCTTTTCTCCGCTTTTTGCATGGCTAGCAATTTAAGGGGGAAAAAGCCACAATTTATTTCAAGTAAAACAATATGAAATATGAGCTGTAAACACAGATTTAACAGTTTAAACTGGGTAGAAAAACTGCAGAAGGCTACGTTGTGTATACATGTGAGGTGTGTGTGATACACTCCAGCATACATGTATGTGAGGATGCATGCAGAGGCTGACAGAGAATGTCAGGTGTTCTGTAATGTCACTTCAGCCTTATTCCCTTAAGACAAGTCCCGGGGTTGGGAATTTAGCTCAGGGGGAGAGCCCTTACCTAGGAAAAAAAAGGCCCGGGGTTCGGTCCCCAGCCCAAAAAAAAAAAACCAAAAAAAAAAAAAAAAGACAAGTCCCTAATTATACCTGGATCTAGGCTGGTGGCCAGCAGGTCTCAGCAACCCTCCTGGTTTTGCTTCCCCACAATCCCAGGGATAAAAGCCATACCTGACCTGTGCTAGGGATTTTAACTCAGGTCATTAAACTTGTACATGAAGTATTCTTGCCCACTAAGCTATCTCCTAGCAGAGAGGGCTACTTTTACAGATGTCTAGGAATTCGAGGCCAGCCTGGTCTACATAGCAAGCTCTAGGCCAGTAAATATAGTGAGTCTCTGGCTTTAAAAAAAAAAAAAAAAAAGCTTATATTTGAACAAAGCTAAACTCACAAGAAAACATAAATTCCTACTGTCTTCTATTTTATTTTACTTTATTTATTTCATTTATTTCTATACTTTTGAGACAGAATCCTTCTATGTATATCTGGCTGTCCTGAAATTCACTATATAGACCAGGCTGTCCTCAAACTTGGAGATCTACCTCCCAAATGGTGAGACTAAAGGTCTCACCTGTATTCACAACCTTAAAAGTGCACCATATACCTCACAGACGCCATAATAGATAAAAGTATGTGGAAGCTAATGCAAGGTAGGGAACCTACCAACAACCCCTTCTGCTTTACTTTTTTGGTTAAAAATATACATATCATTCTAAGTATCTCTAAGAAATAGTAATTTACTTAAGAAGCCCTGGATGCTAAAATATTATTTCTACTAGAACTCATGGTAAAAGATAATCAAAGAACATTTGCCACAAGTCTACCATTTTAATTTTTACCATAATCCACTGCCTACCTCTTGCACTAGCCATCACCCTCACAGAATCAAGGTGGTTATGACACTAAGGATAGTCATGTTTATGTTAATCACTTTCAGTCAGCAATGATACTTGCACCCAGGCATGTTAAGCAGAGATTATCATGAGCCCAAGTATAGCTGATGACACTCAGCAAGACACTGGCTGCTAGGAGAGAGCATAAGGCTCAAAATAGGAAATCATGAACCCCAGGAGATACTATCAAAAACAAACATCCTCTTCGTCGTAGTAACTAAGGTTGGGGAGAATAACTGCCTAGGCATGTACACAACCCCAGATTTGATCCCCACCAGTACATAAAATCAGGCATGGTGGACACCTGCAGTCCCACCACTGAGGAGATAGCCTTAGGAGGATCAGAAGGTCAAGGTGAACTTAGTGAGTTTGAGGCCGGTCTACATGATATACTATTTGGGGGAAAAAAAGAAAGCCCCAAAACCCTCATGTCATAACATGGATCAACACATACATTCAATGCTGTTCTCTGTGGCTCTAGAGCAAAACTGGTGAATACTGAATCTGACTAGGGCTCATCGAGCTGCTGGTTCACTAACAACAGTGATCCCATTTTTTTTTTTCTTTTTTCTTTTTTTTTCAGAGCTGAGGACCGAACCCAGGGCCTTGCGCTTGCTATCACTGAGCTAAATCCCCAACCCCTCCCATTTTTGATTATACATGTATCTTACAAAGGTTTAATGGGTTTACAGGTGATATGAATTGTGAAACATGTGGGGTAGCACAGGGAGAATTAACTTGCCTTATTTCCTGTGGTCTACATTTGTTTTCTTGACTATGTGTAAATGGTATGAATCAGCCTTGCTACTACACTAAGAAAATATCTTACTGTTCTGAATTTACCAGATTAGAATTTCTAAGCCGGTTCTTAGAAGGACATTATTTCTCATTTCATTTCTATGTGTACTGTAGGCTTAAGTATAAACAAAGGCGGGCATGGTGACTCATTTCTATAGTCCTGGTACCCTGGAAGGTGAGGCAGGAGGACTACAATGAACCTAGGTTGTACTCCTGGATTACAGGATGAGAGCTCAAACAAGTCTAAATAATATACTTATAAAGACCTGTAAACCTGGTCTAGAAATTCACTAAATTAAGCAAATATGTTGTGGTGGTGGTTCGAATAAGAATGGCTCCCATAGGCTCATATATTTGAATTATTGGTTTTTGGGGTTTTTTGTTGTTGTTGTTTTGTTCTTTGAGACAGTTTCTCTGTGTAGCCCCAGCTGTCCTGGAACTCTCTGTAGACCAGGTTGGCCTCAAATTAAGAGATTCACTGGCCTTCTCATCCCACAAGTTGTCCTCTGATCTTCACACATATGCTGACCCCTGCACACACAATAAATTAAATGTAACAAAATAATTTTATGGGGTAAAAAGAATTTGTAAGGGGTAAAAATAACACTCAAAATAACGGGCAGGGGTAAGAAAGGATAGTGGGACAAACAGACCATTTAGACAAATGAGGTTAAAATTAAATATGTGTGAAATAATAAGTGAATTAAAATGAATTATTATCATCTATAAAGCTTTGAGACGGTATCAGAGGCACCAGCCGACATCTACTGGTATGGAAATCTTAAGCAAATTACTTTTTTAAAAAATATATACTCAAGTTAATAAAGATTATATACATATATATATATATCTTGATCAACTAGGTGTGAATGATGCAAGCCTGTGATCCCAGAACAAGCAAGCTAAGGTAGGTAGATGATGAATTTGAGATCAGCCTGGCCGTGCTACACAGTAAATAATGTAAGTATTCTGTAGTTGAAAAAAGTTACTTGATTATAAAAATTATCAGAATCTGAGCTGGAGAGATGGCTCAGAGGTTAAGAGCACTGACTGCTCTTCCAGAGGTCCTGAGTTCAATTCCTAGCAACCACATGGTGGCTCACAACCATCTGTAATGAGATCTGTTGCCCTCTTCTGGTATGTATGAAGACGGCTACAGTGTACTCATATAAATAAACAAATCTTTAAAAGTCAGAATGTAAGTTAATACACATCTTAGCTCACTTTAAGGGCACCAGAACACATCAAATGCTAGCCCGAGCTATAGTGTATAAACCATAGCAGCTATGAAGAGGCACAAGCCTGTAATGGTGACAGGAGAAAAAGTAGGTCAGGGATGTACTTTAAGATCCTAAAAATTACTTCTAAATGGCATAGAATATCGTTATGGTTGCTTAG